>NW_017729005.1:8024364-8027545 GCF_001723915.1 Gavialis gangeticus
ATTTTCCCCCCCCCCCCCCCCCCCCCCCCCCCGGCGCCACTGGATATCTTTCCTACCTTGCCTCCTTGTCTTTTTGGGAGGCTTGAGGGAAAATATATGCACCCAAGAGCAGTATTTTCTGGTGCAAACTGCAGTGGAGTTTATCATGTTGCCTTAATGGCACGTGTAGATGCATCCAATGTCAAGTAGTGGTAGTCTGTGAGCTGAACCCTTCACATGGCTGCATTATTTTTTCTTTCTTAAAGTTAAGGATAATGAATAAATCAGAACTTTAATACAGCTGGAAGTGGCCAGAGTAGGGGCAAAGTTTCTTTCATACCTTAAAGAACTTTGTTAGCCTTGCTTTGAGATGACGCATGCAGTTCAGTCATTGGGTTGTCCATTACTACTAACAGTGTAATTTTGTTTTAAATTTTTTAGCTGGTTTCATGTTAGGATTTTGTGAAGTAAATGCCTGTCTACCAGTTCCTTTTACAGAGTTTACCAAATAGTCATGGGATGGAAGTGACTGTGGAGTTGGGTTGAATTCAAAACACTAGTGACCTAGAAGTGAAAGCTTTCTTATCCTATTACCAGACCTTAGAGTGAGCCAATCCTCTAGTGTACAATGAAGCTTTAAGTAAAATTCCATCTGATACTTCCCTTGTTCAAAGTCCATCACTTTTATAAAAATAGATTGAACTATTCTAGTATTCATAGAATTTCCCAGTTGCATTCTGAAAAATATTTTAAATCTGATAATGTAAGATCATTAGAGATTACAGAAGCTTAATTTGACAAATTAAGGGAAAGAATCTTGGGCAGCATGCCCTAAGAAATTTTTGATTTAGCAGTTGGGTGTTGTGGAAGAAGCATGTTTTCAATGCTTGAAACATTTTCCAAAATATTCTAAGTGGTTTTAAAATTGCTGTTGTTGAATCAGCTTTAAAATGTGCTGGAGAGACTCTGCAGACTATATTCTGGTATTGGAACCTTTTTTACAGTGGCTTCAGCTGCAACTGGTTTCAAGCAACCTGTGTTTTTGGAGAAATGTGCCTGAAATAGACCTGTACTAGGAGTCATTATTGACAGTAAGGTGTTAGTTCCCAAATCACAGTTAATTTCTGAATTTTTTTAAATGTAAAAACACCTTTTTTCCACTCATTATTAGTAAGCAAT
This sequence comes from Gavialis gangeticus, assembly GCF_001723915.1. Lineage (NCBI taxonomy): Eukaryota > Metazoa > Chordata > Crocodylia > Gavialidae > Gavialis > Gavialis gangeticus. The sequence continues at coordinate 8,025,523 of NW_017729005.1, forward strand.
ATGGAGGATCTGGTGAATATATTTAAATATAGTACATTGTTAATGTTGTCTATTAAGTAAACATGGTTAGCTTCCACCTTGCTCCCTCCCTGCCTGCCCCCCCACATTTAGTGAAACTTGAATGCTAGGGGAAATTTTCCAGACTGCAAACAGATGTTGCTCTTGTGCCACCATGAAGATTATGGCTGCACAAAATCCAAGCAAACATAGCCATGCCCCTTATCATGCCCAAAAGAGTACCTGGGATTATTTGTGATAATAGTTTGTGCCCCCTTTTTGCAGCAGATGCCTATTTGTTCATGGCCAGTGAGTACAGGTAGACAGGGGCTGCCTGCACTCTCCAGGTGTTCCTGATCCTGCAGGATAATAGGTCTGGGAGCCTGATCCTGACCCAGGGCACACACATACAGATGTGGATTGGGAAACCCTCTGGGTTTATTTACTAGGGTTGTGTGAAACGGGCCATATTTGGAATCGGATTCCTGAATTGGGGACAGTGATTCAATTCATTGGTTTGGATCACTATCCCCAATTTGATTCAGCCGAACCTGAAGATTCGATGCTGATGCTGGAGAATCGGTGATTCGGCCATAGACCCAGCTTTAAACATTTTTTCTACATACCTTGAGGTACTAAGCGTGGCTCGTGAATACTGTGATGGTGGGGTGGATCGAGCATCCCATAGGAGCGTCGGCGACACCTTGACCCAGACCCAGGAGGCACTAGTTGCCGAGCTGGAGGTGCATGGGGGGGCCTGCCAGCCCACTCCCTGGCTGACCTGGAAGTGCTTCTGGTCCACTTCTGGGTCTGCTGCCGAGTGTGCCGAGAATCCCCTGCTCTCTTGTGGGACTCTCCATCCTCCCCAGCATCTCCAGTATCTAAATTGAATTAATTAAGCTCTAATACTTCTGACACAAGCTGTAAATATTATTAAAGTTTATTGGGTAAAAGACAGAAGATTTATTTCTCTTTTCAGAAAGTCCAGAAAAATCTTCTGGGCTTCTTTTTGTTCTCCATGACCAGCCATTAGGCTAAAAGTAGGAGGTAGGGGTTTTTTAATTCCTGATCTGAATCTTCCAGCAACTTTTGGATTATATCCTTACAGGTTCAGTTTTCCTTGTTGAACCTCACCCCCTAAAATAGCAAAATACAATTATGTCTATACTACAAAAAGCTTTCTGGCTAAAACTTGAGCTTTCTCCCAGCCCTGCTTTTGATTCGTCTCAAAAAGTGTAATTCAGGTAGGTGATTTTAAAGTTTGAATATTGGTGCTCTTTCCAGGCATGTTTAAAAATCAAGTAATTGTGTACTTCTGTCACTTTTTATATGTAGTTTGTCACCTTACATTTCACGTCTCTGGGAGCAAGGGACCATAGGCTGGTGGTGCTCTGAAATGACTGTCCAAATTATCTCATTGTTTCCTTGTACTTCCCCTAGCCGTAGCTATCTGTTGCACCTCGTCTTACATAGAACAATAGGAACATAGAGCTAGGTGGAATTTCTTGACGTCATCTATTCAGGTCACAAAATCCTTCGACACAGGGGTAGCAGTGGACGTAGTTTTTCTGGACTTTAGGAAGGCCTTCGACACTGTCTCTCACCACATTCTCATTAGAAAACTGGGGGACTGTGGTGTCGACACCTACACAGTCAAATGGGTCCCCAGCTGGCTGGAGGGCTGCATCCAGAGAGTGGTGGTGGATTGGTTACTTTCAACGTGGAGGGAGGTGGGCATTGTGTTCTGCAGGGCTCAGTCCTCGGGCCCGCGCTGTTCAATATCTTCATCAGTGACTTGGATGAGGGGGTAAAAAGCACCCTGTTCAAATTTGCTGATGACACTAAGATGTGGGGGGATGTGGGCACGCTAGATGGGAGGAATAGGCTGCAATCAGACAGGTTACAAGGGTGGGCAGATGAGAACAGGATGGGTTTCAACACTGACAAGTGCAAGGTGATGCACCTGGGGAGGAAGAACCAGCAGCATACCTACAGGCTGGGGAACTCCCTTCTCGTCAGTGCAGAG
>NW_017729005.1:8027698-8046566 GCF_001723915.1 Gavialis gangeticus
CTAGGAGCTGGAACTAACTTCCAAGCAAAGTGGTGCTGGCTCCTACTCTGGGGGTCTTTAAGACAAGGCTAGACAAACACCTTGCTGGGGTCATTTGACCCCAGTACTTTTTCCTGCCTAGACAGGGGATCAGACTTGATGATCTGCTCAGGTCCCTTCTGACCTTACAAACTATGAAACCGTTCCAGCTCTCTGCTCAGGCAGGATCATCCCTGACTAAACCATCCCAGCTAAGGTTTTTCTAACATACACACACAAACTTCCAGAGATGATGACTGTACTACCCAAGTAATCTTAACATGTGTATTTTTAAGCCATTTGAGGCATCTTTTAATAATACAAATGTATAGATTATTTTGTAAGTGTCACAGGATACAAAATGCTGTGTATAAATCAGTTTAAATCACTTCTGGTATATTCAGAAACATGAACCTTCAGTCTTGTGCATAACAAAGGTATCAGACATGAATTAATAATTCAGTTGGTCTTACTGCAGTTGAAACTAGCACACGTACGTTGTAAAGATTATTGTACAAAAGGAACATTCATAAGTGTATTCACATACTGTGTTTCTTTTAAATGTTTTTCCATGTTCTGCTTCTTAAATGTGTTTTTTTTCTCCCTTTAAGGATATTATCTACCAAATGATGATGGAGAATTTTACCAGTTCTGTTATGTAACCCATAAGGGTGAGATCCGTGGAGCAAGCACTCCTTTTCAGTTTCGAACCTCTTCCCCTATTGAAGAATTGCTAACCATGGAAGATGAAGGAAATTCTGATATGTTGGTGGTGACCACTAAAGCTGGACTTCTTGAGGTTTGCTTCAACAAACATTCTAAAATACTATATATATCTTTGTTTTATGTTTAGTTCCAGCTTTTTCTGAAGAACCTGAATTACTCTTTATAAAATTATGAAGCTGAACAGAGAATGTTTAAAAACAAAACAAAAAAGGATGCTTAGCAGTCTTTAGTGCAGGACTCATTCATTGCAGAAGATGCTTTTAAAGTAAATACAGAAAATTTCATAAGCATCACAAGGTACAAATTATGCTCTTAAAGTCTCTCAGAAACATTGGACCTTCAACCTTGTGCGTCATGGGGTCAGCATGGCAGAGAGCATGCTATTAAAAAGTACATAGATTGTTGCCCCCTTATTTCCTCTCCTTACATTCCAAATGAATACATGATCTAAAGTATTCGTTGTCACGTTTTTTGAAAATATATCTCTATTCCATGTGCAAGTGCTCCAACCATAAAGCAGAAGAAATAAAAAGGATGTCAGTATTTGTGCAGTTGCATAGCCTGAAAATCAAATTTCAAATGCCTGGCAGATAAGTAGGAGTCTTATTTTCTTCAAGTAGTGTTCTGTTATCCTCTGCTTTACAACCACTAAATAGATAGATTTGTTTGTTATAATGAAGTTATGCTGATGAATGTTTAACACATTTTACTTGTCCCTACTTTTATAGGTTGAAAAGTACAGTGTGTGTGTGTGTGTGTCTTAAAAACTATATGGCATCTTCCTGCGCTTTTGTTTCTGACTTACCTTCAGATGTCTAGTCCTTACTTACCATATTTTCTCAAATACAAGACAAAGCTCAAGGCTTCCCCCACTCCTCCCAATCAGCATGGGGGAAAAAGCCTGTCATTTTATATTCAGGGCCAGTGTGCCGGGGGACAGGGAAGGGGGACCCCACGCAGGATGCTTTGCCCTCCTCAGGCTGCTTTGCCCCAGGCCGTGGGCCAAAGAAGCAATGAAAAAGAACTCGGCTCACAGTGGTGAAACTGGAAGTGGGACTTCCGGTTTCGCTTTTGCCATGTCCCTTGGATGCTGGTTAGTGGAGCTTTCCAGCTGATAAAGTGCTGGATAACACAGCTTTTGCTGTATTTAGATTCTGTACCTGGAAAATTCTAACAAATTTATAATTTTTCCTTATATAAAATTGAATTTTTGGGTTGGGGTTTGTCTTGTATTCAGGTCATCTTATATTTTAGTATATACACACTCACATGCAGACAAATATGCTTGGTAGCTTAGGGATTTCAAAGGCTGGGGGAAAAGGTATACAATGAAGAATCCCTGTCTAACCTAACCTTCTGTGCCTTGTTTGCTGTGTGGTGGAGAAATTGCCATTCTGATCCAATACGCTTCCAAGATGGTAGAGAGAGAATATTTTTACTTGTAATTTTTTTCTGTGTTTCACCATCTCCTTCTTTTTGGTTGTATGTACTTTTAGGATTTTGTGGAATTTTCTTTTAGAGAAATCGTAAGAATGCTGCTAGATAGATTTTAACTCCTCAACTGTTGTTAACTTTGCATAAAGAGCAATGGTTCTTCACCAAGGGTAGAGGAAATTTCACAGAAACTCAAGGGTAAATACAGCAAAATACAATTAAAATACAAGTTAAAAATGTGATTGAATATTAATTTGAATTAAGCTGATGCTTCTGAATTTCAAAAACTTAGGGAAGAGAAGATGCTGAGCTGAGGTAACAAAGAATGCTCACATTTTTTTTTTTTTTTTTACTTGTGCTCGTTATGCCCTTGTTTGCCTGACATAATGGAAAGGAATTATAGTTATTTGTAGTTGCTTGATAGGAATTATGAGGGGGAAAACAACTGCTAGAACATGCTTCTTCTGTGTTTATAGTTTAAAATCGAAAAAACAATGAAAGAAAAAGAAGAGTTGTTAAAGATAACTGCTTCTCTGGAAAAAGAAACAACACAACTGAGAGATCAAGTTGAAAGACTGGAAAAAGAACTTAACCATGAAAAGCAGAGATGTGACCAACTGCAGACAGAGCAAAAGGTAAGTTGTATAACTGATTAAAGCTGACGAATAATGCCTGTTATCCACTTTTTTTCAAGAACCAATTAAATTGAGTGAAAATCGACTATCAAAAAACTTCAGCAGTTGGATAGACATTTACACTAGAATAGGTCAGTTCCTATTAACCTTCTGCCACTATTCCTTTTATGTTGTAAAATGGTTAAAATACTTCAGGTTTTTTGTACCAGGCTTGACAGGATAATCAATAACAATTGTTACCAGATGTTTAACATTTAATTGTAGAGTTCAGACTGGGAAAACTAGTTGATAATTTAAAGTTTGCTTGTGTTACTATAATATATGAAGGAAATATTCTCAGGTAATTCATTCTAAGAAATAAGTTCATAGGACATAGCAGTAGAAGGTTTGAGGAAATCAAACTTTTGGTCATTAAGAAACTTCAAGTCTCAGCAGGCAGTACTGTTGCAAAAAAATTGAAGGAATGAAAAGTTGTTGAGGTGGCTTTCCTGATGGACTTGTCAGATCTAAGAATAAAATACACTGATATTAAATTAGGAATAGCAGAGAAAACTTAAAAATTAAAAGTGTGTTTAGGCCAGCTTTACCAAGGAAATATGCAAGTAGCAGATGAGCTAATTAATTTAATTAGGAGTACAAGTACATCTTCACGTGTATTTGGGAGGAAATAACATATTCTCAGGAGAGTCCTAACCAGTTATTAAAATATATTGCTTTTTATTATTTTGGGGAAAATAAACATAATATAGATGACTTTGAAGCAGCGATATAATTTCATGGTAGAAAAAAGTAGTTCATAGCATTGCTGGAACCAGCTTCCAAGAGAAGTTGGTGCAGGCTCCTACCCTGGGGGTTTTTAAGAGGAGGTTAGATGAACACCTTGCTGGGGTCGTTTGACCCCAGTACTCTTTCCTGCCATGGCAGGGGGTCGGACTAGATGATCTGCTCAGGTCCCTTCCAACCCTAGAAACTATGAAATGTTAATGCACAGGTGAACAGTTCTGAATGGTATACATTCAGTAGTCTGGAGAGATTCTACTCATGATTTTGCTTAAAAATTGCAATTTACTTTAGAAAAGTCATGCTAAAATGGACAGGCACAAAAGGTTCAGAGGATAAAAATTTACCAATTTTGAATTATGGAAAAAGCTGCAATCTGTCAACTATTGTCCAGTGAATCTAACTTAAGCTTTTGTTAAAAAATGTAACAGATAAATAACTCTTTAGAGGATGAGCTGGAAAGTGGAAAATAGTGGTCATTTGAATGCTTACACATGTCATGAACTTCAAGCATGTATGTAGACCATTTAAATAATCCCACTGATTTCATATTCTTAAAGGGCATGATTACATGGTTGCAGGATGAGAACTTAATGGATAAAATCATATGCACTAGGTATCTGTTTATATGTTGACTACTGTGGTATCAAGGTACTTCAGTAAAATATCTGAAAAGAATTTCTCATCCAAATTTGGTTTTGAATATATATGTGGACTGAAAATATGGAAGACTGTACAAAAAATGTAATGAAGACAATGCATTGAATTGGGGGTAGCTTTAAAAGGCAAGATAGATTTGCATTTTATAGACCTGCAGCCCAAATGCGTGGCCCAAATCTTACAGAGCAAATATGGCTCTGGGGCTCCCTGTGGGTCAGGAAATTTGGTGGTGTGGCAGCAGTCGCCATTTAATACTGCCATCCTCTGCTGCTGCCAAATTCCTATGCTCTCTTCTCCCCGTGCAGTCAGATTGGGGCTAGGCTGCCTCCTGCCCCTCTCCACACTGCTGGATGGAGCCCCACCATGCTTACCCTGGGTGCCAAATCAGAGCTACTAGCCAGATCTGGCCTGCAGATGGACTGGGCACTGACCATCTGGCCTTCCAGGAAAAAATATTAAGCGCTGCTATTAAAGACCAACTAAATCACAGATGTATAGCACAGGCTTTCATAAGCAGTGGGCTTGCTTCATCAGATGCTGTGAAAGGACTGCAGAAAGCAGAGCTACTAAATAGAACGCAGTGATTAGAATACAAATGGCAGGGAAGAGGGAAGGAAAAAAAGGAGGAGGACCACTGAGAGAGGCAAGGTGCGTAAGACAGAGAAAAACAAAGCAGTTGACGTGCTGCGGGACCATTGGCAATGCAGTGTGGGGCACATCCCGTCATCACCCCCCACCCATTTCTGTGCTTATGGTGGGGTGTAGGCATGAGGCTGGGCCAGTACCCGGCAGCTGCAGTGGTGGTGCAGAGTTGTGCCTCCCCACTGGCAGCACTTCACCTATTTGAGGGGGTTATAAGAGTTAATCCAGGTAATAAGATAATAATCCATAGTCTTGGTTTAGACCAGGGCTGTCCAACTACTAAGCCAGGGGTTCTCAACCTTTTTAGACTCAAGGCACCCTTGGATAGTCTTGAGACACCCCTCAGAACTTGCCAGTTCTTAGTTTTGACCTGTTGTGGTCTGTGTTCTTTGCAATTCTCTTGCAAAGAACACAGACCACAACAGGTCAAAATGTTTTTACCACTATGGGTTCTTATTTGATATCTCTGGGTTTATCACACAAGTCATGTTTGTATGCGTAACAGTGCTAATATTGTGTGGCATTCCAAAAAATCCTTAAAAGGCTCTCAGAGCACCCTAGGGTGCTGTGGCATCCTGGTTGAGAATCACTGTTCTAAGGGGTTACAGATTGCATGCCCTGTGAGTTGTACCAGCACTGTGTGCTGTGTGGGTTCCCCAGCTTCCCCAACTGTGGGCTCCCCTGCTACACTGTATTGCGTGAGAGCCGTGGGCCATGCAGTGCCAGCCTGCTTGCTGGGGTGGGAGCAGGAAGTGGAAGCCTGATGAGGGAGGGGTAACCTGGAGACCTTGGTTGGCTGTTGCTTCAGTCAGAGCAGTAGGGGAAGCAGTGGCTGTGCGGGAACCCAGGGGCAGCAAATTTTAATCCCTTGTGGGCTGCATGTGGCCTCAGGGCCACCAGTTACTCTAAACCAGGGCCGTCCATCTGGATGATTTCTTGTTCCGTAATTTCCCGTTCAAGTGTTAAGTGTGATGCCACAGAGATGGTAATTAAAAATATATATATTCAGCACTTCTGTTAATGATTAAAGGAAATAAAGGCATTGAATTTTCTGATTGTGCAAATTCAGATGGATTATGAACATTGAGGAGGGAATGCTGTTTGCCTGCAGGCCTAAGAAGTAGATGGCAAAGAGGGCAAGAAACACACACTCCAAAATCCATTTCCTTGTTTTATATGTATATTACTGGCATTATTTGAAGAACTTGAATTATGTGTTATAAAATTATGAAGCAGAACAGAGGCATTCAAAAAAAAACTTGTGATGTCTAGCAGTCCCTTTAATGCAGGGCTCATTGCAGAAGATGCTTTAAAAATAATGTGGAGATTAGATTTATTGTCTTGTACTTATCCAGGCTAAGGGGAAGATGTATTGAAACAGAGATGGATTTAAAGAAATCCATGGGGCATTTCTTTTTATGGGGCATAGACAGACTTAACAATTATATTGCTATCAAGGTAGGATGTACAGATATAACAGCTATATTGTGGTTGTTTCATTTGGGGTCAAAGGTAGAATGATTTAACTAACTTTTATTGCTGGAGATCTTGCAGATGTACTGGATGAATCATAACAGCTGATGGCAGTTCCCCCTCCCTTTTTCAAAAGTTAAAAGGTACATTTGTCCGTACCTGTGATAAATAATACACCTGTGTGTGGCATATGAACTTGAGGGGATTTTTTGTTTTGTGTAATAAAAGCCACTAAGTGGGAAAGGCAGTATAACTTATACCTTGAATGAATTGGAGTTCTAAACTGATTTTTTTTTTTTTTTATACTGGTGTGATGTAGTAGATTTATGAAGTGGACTTCATAAAAAAAAAAAAGGACAAGAGCACATGTTCTTAAGTTGCTCTGGAAAATGTACTGTGTGGAGCAATCTTCCACAAGGAGGTAAAAGAGGAGATGGGTATTAACTTTGTTTCCATTTGTTTTGAGTGGAAATTGCATGCAGGTTTTGTGTTTGTGCACACAAATTATATACACACAAGCACATGCAAATATATAGGAATGTGCGCTCATGCAAATTTTTAATTGTGTGCATAATTGCATCTATAACTGCCTCTAAACTTTTTATTCTTCTAAATGTCTACTTCGTTAGAACTTACTAACTTCTTTTTTTTGTCTTCTGTTGTGCCAGTTGACCCCATAAAAATATCTAACTCTTGTATTTGAAGTATGTCAAGTAAATAATTGAGCCAGTATTGAAGAGCGCAATCCACACCAGTCCCATAAAGTTTTAAAAAAAAAACACTTGTCAAACAGGATTTTACTGGAAGCTTTAGTTGGGCAGAATGGATAGGGTTAACCTGTGAAAAAGTGCACAGAATAGGGTTTGCTTCAAAAGGGTTGGGCTTTTTTTGTTTTTTGGGGGGGGGGTTTGGTTTTTTTCTTTTCTTCTAACCTTTGCTCACCTGTCATTATTAAAACATGGGTAAAACCCTGTTCTAATTTAGTTCAACGGCAAAACTTCCATTGTGTGTAATAATCCCATAACTATTCATTCCTCCTTCTCTCCAGGTTTTGGTTTATGGTTTAGTTTAGACGAGCTTTTTTTTTTTTCCAGCAGAAGAGGCCTGTGCTAAGTATTAGAAGTAGAAAAAGCTCAACTCCCTTGATTGGAGAGTGAGGCTGGGTCCCATCAGAAGTAGGATTAGATAAGAAATGTTTTTCTAATTTTTGTTTTCACTTCCGCTTTCCACATCTGTTCAGTTTCCACTGTGCTAGCGTTCTGTTAATTTCTCCACTATAACCTTTTATTGTGTCTCCAATATCATTTGTTTTCTTCAGTATTACAGATGATATACACATCTGAGCAACTCGTGTATTCAGGTTTCAAATTAGTTAAAACAACACAATTTTCTTCTTAAGCAGAGAACTTACTGAAATAGTAATGTGTTGTGCTTTCTGTCAAATATTTTCAAACCCAAAGGTGCTGTTTTTCTAAAGATTTAATTCAGTGCTGGGATATAATCATACTTACAAGTGGAGTCTAATATGTGAGTTATCTTTGATTTAAGAACATTATGCAAGGAGTTAAAGGATGACTTTAAATTATTTTTGGACAACAGTTGCACTGTACTCAGTTTAATAGGAATAACTGTCTTGTATTTTTTTTTTCTGTGGTTTACAACAAGATTAGTTAAATAAGCAAGTCAGTGTGGCTGGACATTTTTTTGAAGGAAGCAGGTAATAAACCTAAGCAATCCATTAATTCACCTGTCTTTTATAAAACCACATAAAACAATTTTGACATCCAAAATGTAGAATAAATGGAGTGTGTTTATAGCTGTATTGCATGCAACAAAGCGATGTACATGTGAATGTGGTATGTGCTGGTAGTTTTACCCTAAAGTAGATGGATTGTTTTTAAAGAAATATGCAGGTTTGTCTGTCAGTGGTCAGATACGCATACATTTCTCTGCTCCGATAGGGCATTTATACACATACATGTGTCAACTGCATGTCTAAGTGTGTCAAAACCTCTTTTTCCTTTCTTTTAAGAAAGTTGTGGTTTTTCTGTGCTGTGCTTCTGTATACTGCTTTCACAAAGAGCAGGGAAATGTATGGGTCTTGATTAGGCACTGAGGAAAATACGCAGGAGCCCTGATCTCTCTTGTCAGATGGTCAGAACTGGTGGACTGTACCTCACCACTTAAGTGGTTGCCTAAAGCGGTTTTTTCCCACACGTCTAGTTGAGTGTTGTCTGCCATGTTGAGTGATGCTGTTTTCTATGGTGGAAACAGATAGTCGAAAGGGGGATTGATCTTTCCCAAATTTATGAGGGTTTCCATTGTTAGCCAGACAAACCCCATTGTTTCTGAGCTCTTGCATACATTGAGTAGCTGAAGGAAATACTAGCTTTATTGTCGCTTCACCACATAGCATTTTGGAGGACTGAAGGAACAGGCCAAGCTTTCACACTTCCCTTGTGGAAACTTTGGTGCTTCTCAGCCCTAGAGAGAAGTTTGGGAATTGGAGAAGAGAAGCTGGTCCTCGCCAGTAGGTTGTCATGGTGTCTGGACCCATAAATAGGTGCTGGGGAAACTATGGTATCCAACTATGGCATCCATAAACTTCAGCTCCTTGTTGCTTTAATGCTGCAGAGAGCATTTAATTCCTTATCTTGAATTATTTCTCATTTCACCTTCTAGAGCAGTGATTCTTAAGCACCTCTGGAATGCTTTGAGATCCTTTTGAGGGTGATGTGGGATGCCATGCAGCCTTATCATGTTTAGGGGCACAAATGTAATTCACAAGACAAACTCTGAGATTTCAAATAGGAAGTCACAGTATTGAAAACATTTTAATCTGTTGAGATCTTTCTGAGTTCTTTGCAACAAAAGAATTGATGTATTTTTCTGTAGTCAAAAAACAAGTGAAAACTGAGAGCTGGTGTTTTCCAGGGGGTGCCTTGTGTCTAAAAAGGTTCAGAACCAGTGCTGTAGAGAGTCTTAGGAAAGACCCCCAGTGTTCACATTACTCCTTGTATGCTTTCTCCCTTTCTCCAGAGAGGCAGAGTTGGAAGAGAGCCTATGTTGATTCCTCTTCGAGTTTCTTCTCTTAGCTTCATAAAGAAGCCCTGGAAGCAGGAGATAATGTATCGTCCTTGCTCATTAGAGGGGTTCAGAGGAGTCCCTTTCTTCTTATGGTTCTAGGGAATAATCTTGGTAGTGGATGGAGTATGCTTCAAGCTGCTTTTCTTTGTGTCTCTCTTCCCTGTCTCTGTTCAGAATTCTTAATAGCACCCTTCTCTCACTTCTGGTCGTGATGAAGCCTCCCAACAGATGCTGTTTTCCTTTTCTGGTATTCCTTTCAACTCCTGCAGACTGTCACAATTTCTGTGTGTTTTTATTTTATACTTTTAAATGTGGTTTTTGAAAATTGGACCTTAAAGTTAAGTTGAATCCATAGTTAGCCATCTCAGTAAGAAGCATGACCTTCAAAAGTGCTGAGCACCAGCAGCTTTCACTGACCTCCGGAAAGTCTCGATGTGAATATCTAAAAAGTCACATAATTACTTTTTATTAAATGAGTAGCACATAATATTCAACTAGTGCAGATAGGACTGTGCCTGAACTTGCAGCATGTTGCAGGAATTTGTGTTGCTGGAACTGGACATGAAGCAGCGTCAGATTTAATTGTAAATATACTGATAAAACATTTAAATATTTTTCTCTAACATTACTGTCTAAATAATGAAGGCGGTTTACCTATAGCAGCCTAAATTTCAGACAGAAGTGACATAAAAAAGATTCACATTTCCTTGAATTACTCCTCAAGAGTGTCTTTATGATGAGAAGATTTTCCCATTATTTCATTGTTTAAATGACATAATCCCTTTTTAGACTTTATACATTTGTAAAAGACAGTACCATCCTTCCTCACATGCCATGTCTGTTCCTTTTCCCTGTTTACTTCAGTCAAATACAACCTTATATCTCTATCCAGTCTTATTGCAGTGGGTGAGCTTTCCTTTTCTAAAACCCTTACTCTCTTGATCAGATTTCTTGCATCTTTCCCTCATGAATTCTTTAACTTGAAATCCTCTTTTTTTCTATGCCCTATTAATTCCCCTGTCTGTCTCTTAGTAGGCTTGTAAGAAGCTGTTTATCTGGAAGATCCTATGCAAAACAAGTTAACCAGGCCTAAAGGAAGATTTATATATATTTTTTTCCACTGACAAATTGACTATAAGGACATGTACATGTTCTTGGTACTATGAAGGTTTAGATATCCCTAATTTTGAAAAGGGCTTGTTTGTGTGTATATCTCTTACTTCAGACAGCTATTCCTAATTGCTTTAGGAAACTCATACTTAGCAAACCAAAAGTCTGCATATTCTATGCTACTGTTAGTTTTAGAATTAATAATTAAAAAAGGCCTTTCCTATCCAGATTTTTAGTGGAAACAAATATTTGCCAGGCGTGAAGCTGTAGAGTTGTTCTTAGAGTTGCTGAAACATTTTATTGCTTTTAGCCTCATGTGATACCTTAAAGATTAGGTGGTTTTCTTTTTGTTTCTTTAAAGCCAGATTTGAATCTTCTTTACATTTGTATAAAATTTATTTAACTTTAGTATTTCTAAGTAGTATTTTCACCAGTGCTTTATAATTTAGTAGGTTTCAACATAAAATCTGCCATTTTTTCACTTACATTGCTACAGAAAGATAAAACAAAGTATATGCATTTTACATAAATTCAGTTATCGAAATGTTGTGATGTATGCTTTGTGCTTATGGTAATGTGTTATGCTAAGCTTAAGATTCTTGAGAAAAGGAAAGCTCACCCTATTAACATTTTCCCAAGTTACAGTTGCATGTTTCCAAATTCTATTTGTGTACATTGTCGTGAGACTCATTTTTCATACTACTTTGCATTATTGGAAATATTAGTGCAGTGTATTTCAGAAAGCTATTGTAATGTTCAATGCCCAATCTTAACTTGTTACCTTCTGAGACGGCACAAATTGGCTGTGGAAGTATTTTCAATAGGTATTGCACGAGTAGTTCTTGAAATAATGTAACTAATGACTTGGTTCTTGCTATCCCTTGTCATTCATTAAGCATGTGTCTTTCTGTTGTATCTCTGCGCTTATGTTTATCGTTGGCATAATAAAAGACATTCTAGTGTACTTTCCTTAGTGTTTGTATAAATTTTGAAAAGTCAATAGTGCTCTGTTTTTATTAAGCATGCGTCTTGCATTAAAAAAGTAAGGGCGATGTAGTAGGATTCGGATGTTTTTCTTTTCCTTCTCACAAGTGGTTATCTTAATAAGTTCCAATACTGCAGTATTTTCCAAATTGTCAGCATAGGGAGAGATTTGGATTTTCGGAGGCCGCTTGAGTAAGAGCACAGTAAGAGAATTCCTGTGTGTGAGAATCTTGCCAGAAATACTTGGTGTCTGTTGTGGAACAATGTGTAGCCTCTGCATTCTCTCTCATGCCAGCATAGCTGTCCGTGGGCTTAATCAGTGGCATGAAGTTGGTTGCATAGAAAGTAAAGGTTTGTGGTTACATCTGGTCTTCAGGGGTATGCCCTACCCCAGGGGCGGGCAATTATTATGAGCGGAGGGCCACTTACCCAGTTTTGGCAGGCTGTCGAGGGCTGCATGGGTAGCCCTGCCCCTTGACAGGTGCCCGGGCCCCTGGTCACCATCTTGGGACCAATGTCTTGGGACCAGTGTCCCAGGGCCAGCATCGGTGGGGCCCAAGGTGGGGTGAAGGCCAGCAGGGATCTGTGGAGGTGGACTGGGCTGTACCAGCAGGGACGGGGGAGCTGGTCTGGCTCCATAGAGCCCCTGCTAGCTGGGACCCCATGCTCCTGCCACCCTGTTCTGGGCCCTGCCGGCGCTGGCCCTGGGACACTGGTGCAGGCCCTGTGCTCCCACTGGCTCCCCGTCTGCTCACACCCTGTGCCCCCCAGCCCCATGGTACAAGCGGGGGCAGTGCACAGGGAAGCTGGTGCTGAGCTTGGGGAAAAGTGTCCCCTCTCCTGCCCCATGGCCAGCGCCCCACATTGCAGCCACTCGCAGCCCATGTGGGGCTGTCCAGAGAAGGCACAGGCAGCCCCAGGCTGGCTGTGAGCAGGAGCAGCACGGGGTGCCGGGCATGGGGCAGGCAAGGGACCACTCTTCCCTGTGCTCAGCACCAGCTTGTAACCTGCCCCACTGCCAGCACGGCACTGGGGCCGGGTTACAAGGTGGTACTGAGTGCGGGGGCAGGGGGAGAAAGCAGCCCCTCCCTGCCCCATGCCTGGCGCCCTGCGCTGCAGCCGCTCGCAGCCTGCCTGGTGCTGTCTGTGCCTGCTCCAGACAGCCCTGCATGGCCTGTGAGCGCCTGCTGCACCTGCAGCTGGCCACAGGGTGGGGGAGAGGCCACTTTTCTCCGTGCAGGGAAGGAGCCCAGGGAGAAGCTGTGTGTGGGGAGGAAGCAGCCCCTTCTTTGCCCCACGCCTGGTGTCCTGCTCTGCAGGTGCTCGCAGCCCGTATAGAGCTGTCCAGAGCAGGCACATGTAGCCCCACGCGGGCTGCAAGCAGCTGCAGTGCGGGGCACCAGGTTTGGGTGGGGAGGGGCTGCTTCCCCCCGCCCCCCCCCGCTCCTTCCCTGCCCAGGGTCCCACCCCCCAGGTACCTTAGCTTCCTGTGCTGGGGCAGCCACATGCTCTCAGCCCAGAAGCCCTGGAAGGGGCTTCTGGCTGGGAGGCAGGGTCGGGCGGGCCCTGCTGTTGTTGGAGCCTGCTGGGCTTCCCCTGTGTCCTACTGCCCTTGTTTCCTGTTATTTTTGACAGGGACCAAGGGCAGAGAAATATTAATTTTCCAAATATTTTTTAGGGGCCCTGCAGGCCACATCCAGCCCACGGGCCATATTTTGCCCACCCCTGCCCTACCCTGTATCATTGGAAATAGCTCCAAATTATACCAGGTTCTTCCTACACAAATCCCTGTTTAAAAATTTGTAATTAATATCACCCATAGCACACTGGCTGACATAGCACAATTGTATTGCATTTTAATGTGTGCTATTATACAGCAGTACAGATTTACATAGTGACTGGCTACTGTGTCCAAATGATTAGGTAAAATGGTATCTTCTGTACTTGGGAATTTTTCAACTATAATATTCATTGGAAGGGCTTTTAGAATTTTTAGATAACAAAGGCTTTTCTACCAGTTCCCCACTAAGTCCTCTTATTTGTTGTTGTATTTGCCCTCCTTTCATATGAGATTGCAAGTTCTAATAGTTGAGGGCAGATCACTGCTATTTAGAACCCTTTTTATTTTCTTTAAAATTTAATTTTATCTGAACTAAAGGAAATTGGATGTAACCTGTTAATAAAACTAGAAAAGCTATTTCCTATTTTGGCTGTTTGCTTGCCTTCAACTTACTTTATTGACCCTGGCTCTGTGGCATTCTTTACCCTAGCCCTTTATTACAACACTTAATATTTCTGTGCCTTGGCACAAGGAACATGTTGTGGTCAGTGTTTCAGCCGTAATAACAGTTAGGCTGCCATTCAGTCTTAGAAACTGATTTTGCAGTTTTAACTGGCTATACACATCAAAGGTTAGATCTTGCAAGTCTGAGTCTTATGTGGTCATTTGTCTCCCTCTAGTGGTTAGATAGTGCAATGAACTAGGTTCTGTATTGTTATGGTGGTGACAACTCTTACATATAGTCTGTTAGCTCTTTTAAATATGTAACTTTGGTGTACAGTAAATCTGTTCTTTTAACCTGTAAGCATTTAGAAAATGCTTCCATGTATATAGTATTGGTATAAATTGAATCACAGGTGGATTTATTGATTTAATAAATTTGTTCTTTAAGCAGGTCTTAAAAAATTTAGTTCACCGTTTTATAATTTTTTTTTTTATTCAGCCTATTTCTTTAACAGGTATTAATTTTTAACAAGGAAGTGGTATAGATCCAGGTTCTACAGAGTTGATCTGCACAATAACTTTATTCATTTAACAGTCAAATTCAAATATCACAGATTCATTTAAGTTGGCTTTCATTGCTGGTTTATTAGAAGAGTTCCTTTAGCTGGAAAGTGACAGGGAGAACCTTGTTAGTTGTGCTGTGTGATCAGTATGCAGTGCAAGCATGTCTTTCAGCTCCGTAGGCATGAATAAAGTACAAGAATTAAGCGATATTTTATATTTTGTCTCATATTACGATATTATATGCTTTTTAAAAATGATCTGAATTTTTTTTAAAAATGGAACTTTTCTTGAGACTTTTGTTTAAAAGTTTTTAATAAAGCATTTAAACAAATGAAAAAACCCCTCTAGAATTTACTTATCTTGGCATCAAGGATTTCTCCCATAGGTGCTATAAATCTCCTTATGAAAAGAGAACCCTGTATGACTTCCTATAAATGTTTTAATTGATATTGCCTGAGCATTTATTTGTCTAAACTGATTAATTTTAGGCAAACAGTTTACTTTGCTTAGTAGAAGCACAGATTTTGCAGATATTCTTAAATCATACAAATAATTGAAGTTTGTGTACTTTACTTCATCTTTATCCACAAGGTGAGTTGCAGGCAAAAAGTTGCCATTTTCTGTGAAAATGACGTAAATTAATATATTGTGAAATAAGCCAGTGCTGCAAAATCATAATTAATATTTTTTCTGTTAATATGTTTGGTGTCTTAACACCATTCCACAAACACAAGAATAAGTAATCCCGTATCAAAACCAACTACTTACAAAGAAAATTATTCATTAATATTTGCAGAATTGGTTCTTGAATCTATTTTTAAATAGTCAAGATTGAAATATGCTACATATATTTTACAGTTCTTTCCAAAAAGTATGTCTGTGTTGCCTTCATAGTTCACCATGTTACATTCAATTGCTTATTTTCTTAGAATTTTGAATAATAGATACAGTAAAGATATGTCTTAGTTTTCATTATATTTTTTTTAGATTTGGAGGTGCAAATATTGTCTTTGAGGTATCTTTTAAGTGTGTTAAGGAATCCTTGATAAGAGATCATTTTGGGTGTTTTTCAGATTTCTATCTGCTTGCTTTACACACCAAAGTTTTTACTACTGTGACAATTTAAGTCATGGGAAAGTGTAGCTGAGTTCTCTGTAGTTTTGTTTTCAGCTGACTCTCATTTTCAAAATCTTTGGTTAGTTTAATTTTACAAACATTACCAGAAACAAATTATTTTCCTTTAATCTCAATTTGTTTGCAAGGCATGATTTTAAAACAAACAGAACCAACTACATATATGGTATAAATCTGATGTGTCCCCGAGATAGAGAACATGCGGAATTTAGGGGACAGGTTGTTGTTGTTGTTTTTCTTTTTTTTAAAGCAGTATTTTGACACCCCCCCCCAAAGGCCTTTTACACATGCATTCAGTGCATATAATTATTTATGTATTTATTTAAATGACTTGGTACCATTTACTTGTTGTTAATGGTTAATTTTTTACTCTGAAACAAATTTTTGCAGGCTTCTGTTCAAAGTCTTTTAAATGTTGACAGTGCTGTGAGCACACACAGGTGTAATTTGTGATGGCTGTGATGTTATATTTATACCTTACCCTCTAAGGGCCTGTGGACAGTATATGATATCAGCCATGTTTCATCCACTTCCAGGAAAGTAATTATGATGTCAGTGGGGTAGTCTGTAAACAGTTCAGTAGGTAAGACATCTGGACCTCTCCTTACATTTGTATATAGCAAAATGGTTCCCTTGACATTTACTATATTCAGAGGAACCAGACACCTAAAAGATTCTTCTCATGGTTCTTATATTTACCTTGTAAATTTCTTGTGCTTTTGGATTAGCCTTTTAGCTGGAAGTTGCTTGATTTAGGTTTTAATCTTCTCCCATACCACTTCAACATAAAGAAATGTGACTAGAATATTTAATATTTTCAAAGGTGCTTTCTATCCATGCATGGCGCACTGCTTTAGAAAGTGGATATGCTTTGTTACTCCAGTTCTAAAATACAGGAATCAAGAGTTGAAGCTGGCTTGCCTGATATCGAGCTGCAAAGCAGTGGCAGAGGTGGAATGTATAAAGCTTAATTGTTTAAAAACTGCTATATTGTACCCTGCCTTCCCTTTACAGTGTAAAATGCACGTATGTAAAATAATACTACTTATTAAGGATGGTTTTGGGCCATGTATAAGCACATCGGTTAGCAAGAAAGGAAACTTCTGCTACTTTTCTCATTAATTAGTCTTTCCACTACAACTTGCATAACATGGTTATTTGCATTTTAAACCACAAATGCATTATCTCTGAAAATTATGAATTTGAATATTCTACAGCAACTCCATTTGCAAATGAAAGAGTAACCTGGGGGGTGGGGAGGGATTATATTTGAAAAAGAAAAGAAAATAAATCATGGGTTATGCGTTTTAGTTATGGTTTTGGTGTGACCCAAACTTGAGATGAACCCAAATTCGCAATTAATGGGTATTTCAGAATTTGGCTGCACCACAACATTGGTATATCCTGGTTTGGGCACTCCGTGTTCCAGGGCATGCCCTTGCCTTTATGTATGGCCCCAGGTTGGTGAAGCCAGTGAACCTTCTCTTGAGGCACTGATCTCCAGATTGTTTGGAAGCAGCCACTGAGGATAATCTTGGAGCAATCTCACTGTTGCGTGTCTTGGCACACTTGTAGATGCTGGTGAATGGAGGTGCTCTAGAACAGGTGCAGGCAGGCTCTTGGTGGTTCATGTACCATTAGAGCCCAGCATGGCATGATTTTTTTATGCACTGTTCAGGCAGACTTTGCACTAGATGCAGCAATAGCTTTGTGTCTGTAGGTTCAGGCTTCATTTGATTAAAGCAATAGTTCTCAAACTTTTGAGACTTCAGGCACCCCTAGAAAATTCCATCTCTGTTTTAACTTTTTTTTTTACTACAGAAATATAATAGAGCAGTTTTGTTTCTGTTGCAGAGAACTTGGGAAGACTGCAGTTATGGATTTCTATTTGAAATCAGTAGGTTTATATTGTGACTTATGTTTATAAACCTAGTTATGTGTGGCACCTGCAGCACCCTTGAAAGGATCTCAGTGTACCATTGCACCCTGGTTGAAAATCACTGGCCTAAAGTCGCATTTGAGGTGATAGACATATGTATTCCTAACAGTGAGCAGTAACGCTGCCTTTCCAAAACTGAAATAACCCCCCCCGCATTCTTCATAGTCACAGATGCAGAGAACAGTTAATATGTATACAAGGTGAGAGGCTTTAGTATTCTTGCTTTAAAAATACCATTGAATTAAAAAAAAAATAGCCAAAATCTTTATTCATTCATTCTTCCCACTATATTCCATTGTTGACTTCTTCCCTGTTCAGCTGCCCTTTTTTGCAGACACATGGGAACTTGACATGATGATGAGCAGAATTGGTACCTCTCTCCACCATTTTAAAGCCAACAGTTCATGCACTCCTGAGATCATAGGGAAAATTAACTTGAGGGTGTGTGTTAGTTATCTTTAAATTTTTGTTGTCCTTGATTTTAGCTAGATTTTTAGTAGCTTTTTGTCTGAGTTTTTTGTTATCCCTTCAGTTGAGTGTTTGAAAGTACTTTCTCATGTTGGATCTGCATTTATTGGATGCATGGTAACTACTGTGCTTAACTGGCTATTCATATGGAATGCTATGGAGAACAAATGTCTGTGCACTTATCTGTTGGTTTAAAAAGTTCTAATAATGTACTTTCTTATTTGTAATTGAAGTAATACATATTGCTCTTTAATTACAGATATATTTTCCTATATAGTATATTGGACTAGGCATGGTGTATCTAAATTGGGTTGCTAAAGATGCTGTAGAATAACAGATCCTTTTTAAAGTTAAACACTTCTTTCTCCCCCCAAACTGTAGACTTTCTATTTCTAACCAAGTTTATTGGGTGAGAGTCTGTTCAGTGTGGAACCTTTACATTTTAATACCTTGCCCCTTTTTAGAATGACTGGATTAACAGCACCAGTTGTAATGCCTTTTCAGTTCAGCAAACTAACAGCAGATTGTTGAGCATTTTTTCTCCTTCCATCTCAGCCCTGACGGGCATTATTTAAGATGTTTTCACTGCAGACTTTTTTTGCACTTGATATCAGGCTATTAATTCTTTTAATTCTAACAACCACCGTTAGCTCTTTGTACACTTCGGTATACATAATGGTTAGTTTTAAGTTCTGGATGAAGGAAATAGAATTACAGCAGGGATGCAAAGTGTTATATTGGGGGCGGGGGGAGTGGAGGGGAAAAAACAAGCATGCATTGACATGGGCTCCACTGTACCAGACTTTCCAAATAGTTTTGGCAAATAGTTATGATCTCACTTAGTTTCCACTAACCAAGGGAAAGGCGAGCAGCTGTAATATGTGGTGTTGCTGCTAGGTATATAATAAGTTTCCTCAAACTTATTTTTAATTAAAATATGCTACCTTCAAAATGACATACACTTTGGTGTAATGGCCACAAGAAATTAAT
>NW_017729005.1:8051566-8056864 GCF_001723915.1 Gavialis gangeticus
CCCCCCCCCCCCCCCAAAAAAAACCACATTTGAGAAAACGTGTGGAAGCTTCTGCATTATTCATTGTTTGTTTGTTTTTTTTTCTCCAAAACTAGTTTTCACCTAATAATGCATTCCTAATTATTTAAAAAAATAGTGCAGTGTGTTTTTTAAACTACAAATACTGGAGATCGTTAAGAATTTAAAGCGTCTTAGAACTGTCCAATGGAGTTGTTCTGTTTGTTTAAATTAAGCTGGACATACCACAGAAATTTAAACACTATTTGGTGAAATATTGTGGTCATCAGGAAACAACTTAGACATCAAATATATTTGCCACCCTTGCATCCCACATGAAAAAAATCATAATGCTTAAAACTCTGCTAGTTGCTTGTAAAAGTAAAGTTTAATTACATTTGCTCACAGCAGATTTTTGACAATTAATGAGTAAAAGCAGTCCTCATTATATTTTATTGTACTTAAAACGTAGTTAGTTAACTTGGAATTTAGCCAACACTGATTCTCCATGAACTCTGGCTAATATATTTCTCCTAATGCAACAATACACTTTTGTTGACTGAGGACATTAAGCCCAAAATTGAGTTGATGGACTCGTACTTAAATCTTACTTTAAGGCAGGAGGAGGAGAATTATGCCTGTGTGTACATAAATACTGTATGTAGGTCTTGCTATAATAGTTTATCTCTGCCCTTTTAACATTTAGATTCATGCTGCTTACAAAATTGTCTATGAAGCTGAGCACAACTGAATTTTGAAAGGGAAGTAGTAACCATATAAAACTGTCTCGCTTTACTTAATTTTCACTCTGGGGGGAGTATGCAGAAGGTTTTTTACTCTGATTTCTCTTTTTTTTTGGTACAGCCTTCTGAGTTTGATATGAGTGATGTAACTAGTGGGGAGACCAGGGCAGCATCCCTGTTGCAGTTGAGGGGGAGGGCAAGGACACAGCTGCTCCTACAGCCTCACAGTCGCTGTGTGGCAGCTTCCCTGGGTGTCTGACTGCTTTGTTACAATTCTGGTTGATGCACTTGATAACAGTGCAGCTACACCTTGGCTAAGCTTATCTTTTAGAAGTCTTTGTCCTCTGTGTTCAGGACTGTCTTGATTGCTGCAGTCACTTCATTATCATCACCGAAACTCTTTCTGCAAGTGTCTACTTTCCATTTTAGGAGCAGATAAGTCTTGAAGGGATCACATCTGGCAAATAGGCTTGATGAGGAAATGGCTTCCTGTTTTTACTGTGGTATAAAATACATCATCCTTCAGTGTTGTTACCAAGTTCTCATGGATTTTCCTTGCTGTGAAGCTTCATGGTGGTGCCTGGGCACTACCCTGTTTTCATTCTTCATTTTTCAAATGTTTGGTGATTGGCTTGCTGTGATGCACCATTGTACAAGATCTGTGCAGATGTAATACTGACTGCTGAAAAACAAATGTATCAAAATATCCATACTTGATCTGTGAAATCTGTTGAGCTCTGGTGTATGATGTAATAGGTATGGGGAGATACTTTCTGATGCCTCTTGCTTGTGCTCTTAGACACTTCCATGTTTTTTCCCTGCTCTCAGTAGTTAGACCCACAGCAGGTGTTGCTTCAGTCATTTAACGTCGTATTGTGCTCAGCATATTAATAGATGGATGACTTAGAACAGGGGTGGCCGCTCTGCAGCATGTGTGCTACAAGCATTGTATGCAGCATGCAAGCACTGGGTGCTCAGCAAAGGAAAGCACCAGAATGGAAGCAGAGGGGCTTGAGACTTTAACTGCATGGAGTGGAGTTGAGGCTGCTGCAAAAGGAGGTGTTGGGTATATATTGCCATCAAGATCCAAGATAATTCCCTGGCCCTGCAGCCACTGTCTCACTCCAGGCTTTGGATCCTCGCTTACTGTATAAAACTGCCACAGTTGCAGGGCCAGAAAAGGGTTAAGATGGCTCTTGGGCAATACGTTTCTTGGAACAGCATCCTGGTCCTGCTTTGTTCTTCCTAGCTGGAGGCTTCAGTCCCCCCTGCCTCCTGGTGCCTCAGGGTGCAAATTCTATCAGATGCCTGTCTCAGGTGTGGGGATTAGAGTGACACTCAAGGATGGAGTGCAGCTTAACTTTTGGCACGTCAGCCTTCAGGGTTCACCACCACTAGTTTAAAGCATATGTGTATCTGACTTTGTATTTATAAATTGTGGTGAATAATCTTGTAGAAGGAATATGTCGAGATTATGAAAATTGCACATGCCTGGAAGGATTTTACTTAAAACTGCACGAATGTAACAAAATATGTATTGGAGAATATCAGGCATTGATATTGTGTGTTCTTTTTTTAACTTTATTTCTATGACTATACTCCACGTAGCCTAGAAATAAATCTTCCTACTTAAAAACATTTTACTCTGATTTTTGCTCATTTTAATGTTTAATCTGGGTAATCTTCCAAGCAGTGCAAGAGCTAAATTTACCTTCTAATGTTAGATTATTAAAAAAAAATAATACCTTGAATTAAGATTATCTAATAAGTCTGCTTTTTCTGTAACTAAATCTGTACTTAGTGTTATGGCTTTGTATATAAAAGTACATTTCTTAACCTCAGAGCTGTTAATATACATACAATTGTGTGCAGTTCTATAAGAAAAAAAAAGAAATTGAAAAGATTAACTAGATGCATCTGTCCTATCTCTGTACCAGTGCCGCTTACTCAGTGTGAGTACTGTTCTGTTTTATCCTCTTGTACGTAATTATTTCCTCAGAACACTCCTAATAATTATTTTCCCTAGTGAGATACTTAGTGATGTGAGAGATTCTCCTCCAGTTTGCACAGGTCCTTAAAGCTGTTCTTGTTGTTATTTGTTTTTGTAAGTACCTTACCCTTTTAGAACTATACATACAGCTTTTAAAATATTAAGAGCTGGAGAAATGTAAAACAACAAAAAACATTCTGGTTATACCCTAATTATTTTTTTTATTTGCAGGTATGCTACAGTGTGAAAGTAAATTGGGCCTGCTCAGTTTAAATTGTTTAAAAATGCACTAAATAGTATTGTTTTATTATAAAGTATTCAGAACTGAAAACCTTAACTTTAAAATAAATTCATAAGTGCAATGAAGAAGATACTTTTTAAAATGCATAGAAGAATTAAATCCCTATACAAATTATTATATACATTTTTAAAGGGTAATATTCAAGCATCAGAAACTTTGAAAACTGAAAATGAAGAGCTAAAGAAAAAGAATGATGAAACCACTTCAAAGGTTCTCCAACTGGAAGACGATCTTGTGACTGTTACTCAAAAAGCAATTGAAAAAGAAACAGAGTTAGACAGGTATTTGACTCTGAATGTTATGTTTTGTTTTAATTTTATTTTTATATTTATACATGTAAATTAGGAAGAGATGTATGTTCTATATTTATTAATATCTTCCAATTGATCCATTCCTTAGTTGGAAAGACAAGCTGAAGAAATTAGTCCTTGAGAAAGAACAACTTGAATGTCAGTTAAAGACAGAAAAAGATGAGAAGGAGCTTTATAAGGTAACTTATGCTTCCCAACTGCATGTCCTGAAGCTAGGCAGGTAAAAATAAGTCCAATGCCAATTTAAAGAACTGTGATAAATTGAATGTGTCAGGAAACAGTGTCTTTTTGTGAACATCTTTTAACTGTCTTAAAAAATGTTCTAGATAAAGATGAGTGTGGAAAGCAATCAGAAAATGCCTGAAGTTACTGAAAGGTCTGTAGGAGGAGGCCAATCACTAACTGTTCTATTTAAATATACTCCTGATGAATTAAAATTAAGTGATGCCAGACAGGCACTTTTTATTGTATAACACAGCACCTGATAAGGGACCATGATAAAGCAGTGATGAAAATGTCCTTTCCAGGCATCGAGATGTTTCACAGGGACATTGATCCCTTTGCAAGTAACCAGAGCATATACTAGCTACTACATGTTTACATCTTCAGGAACAGCTTTAGTATTTTTTTTGTAGACTGCGTTGTCTCTGGAACTGAGTACTGTTATTGCAGTGTTGTTACTATTGGGCATGGTGTAATTCTTTGTTGTAGTTTCCTTTTGTTCATTTTTTTGTCCTATCCAGAAATCCTGAAGTGAGTGTTGAAATTATAAAAATGTTGATGTTTTGATCTTCTCTTAAAAGACTTAACTTTTCATAGTATAGCAAAACTTGTGCTAAGAATTCTTGTGTTTATAGTTGGAAGGAGAATTTACATTTTTGAGAATCATTACAGATACACTTGAAGAATACAGAAATAGAAAACACCAAGCTAGTAAAAGAGATCCAGGCATTAAAGAATTTAGATGCAAATAAAGAAAACTTGATATCCTATTACAAAGAAGAGGTTGGCAAACTACAGACGTGTGTGGCTGAAAAAGAAAATACAAAGAAAACATTCTTGCTTTCGTCAACGAGCAAGGTAGGTGCTGCTGGTATGATTGGCACAATTTAAAAGTATTCCCTGAAGCTGAAAGTATTATTAATGTAAAGTTGCATGCGTTTGGCAAAGATGAGGGTGGTGAAGAAGATGGTGGGGAGGAAGAAGGCCTGATAATGGTATTTTTAAAATAAATGAGAAACTGGAGAAAGTTTAGATAGCACGGCTAACACAAAACTAATTTTTTAAGTTTGAATAGGTAGAGAAATAGTTTGCAGGTGATACTGGAGATGGGCAGAAATGTAGGATGAAATGAAGGGAGGTGGCATTGGGAGAAAATGTTTCAATTGTCAGGATAGCAAAAGAAGTTGTGGCTGTCTTAGTGGAACTAACTAGATCTATAAAGAAAGTGGAAGAGAAGGGAACCAAAGACATAATCCTGTTGGGACTTTATAGCGTATGGGGGAAGAAGAGGTGGGGGGGCATCAAAAGAGGTGCAGAAGGAACAATAAGAATGCACTGTTTGGAGTTTACAATGATGTAAAAGGTGAGGGAGACAAAATTAGAAGAAAGGTCAGAGGGAATAAGAGTATTGTTCGCAAGATTTATTTAAGAGAATGAACTTTGAGAGCAGTCAGCGGATTGACAATTTCCTCAAAGAGAAGATTGATGCAGTCTTGAAAAAATTCAGTACAGTCAACGAGGATTGTGTGCGTGAAATTCAGTGGAAGTGGAGAAGTAATGATGTGTACAAAGAAAATAGCAAGATGGAAAAACGGGAAAGTATGTTGCCTTGTCTTTCCAGCCTAAATTAGATTTGGGTATTTCTGGTTACATTCCCCTAAATGCTATGCTGGTGAATCTGTTATTAGACAACTAATGTGTATATTATCTTTAAAAAAAAAAAAAAAAAAAAAA
>NW_017729005.1:8056977-8075968 GCF_001723915.1 Gavialis gangeticus
TTTTTTAAAAAAAAAAAAAAAAAAAAAAGTGTTTTCCAATGCAGGATCAAGTGTTAACCATAAGGGCCCTACCACACATTCATTTGATGTGTTGGAATTTGTTCCCAACAAGTGCACCTCCTGCTGTGCCACATGTGCATGACAGGACATGCTGTTTTGGGATCAGGGATGAGATCCAGTTACACCATCATTAATTGCCAATGCAATGGGAACTTAAGATCATGATTCCCCTGCACTAGTAAGTTAAAAGCTGGGTGCCTGCAGCCTGGCATGACCCAGTGTGGTCTCAGGGCTGGGACTGATAATCAGCTGATGGGCTCTCCTCCACCTGGCACCCTGAAAACACTGGGGTCCAGTCCCAATCAGGCCTGTAGCACAAGGCTATCAGTCTGCTGAGGCAGGGAGACCTGTCAGCTAAGCCATCCACGCAGCCAACATCAGGCTGAGTGGTGAGATTACCCTGCCATACATTTTATTTAAGAAGTGATGGAAACCAGCCACAAAATTGTTACCTGTTTTGTGGAATATTACTGTCTGATTTTCCATTTTGTCAGGCCACTGATTCCCTGGATGTGTAGCAGGAGTACTATTTATGGTGCAATTAACAGGTTAATTGTGTTGTATTGTAACATCTGCCACTAATTTAACAAATAATGTCATATCCTGGAAGATCCCTAATGCTTTTTCTGCTATGTTACTGTCTGCTGTAAATCACAGATATATATGGAGATTTATCTGATTTAATAATACCTTCTGTCACAGAGGTAAAGGGTCAGTAACCATGTATTCATTTGCATGTGCAGAAATCCAAGCACAGTCAGTCTAAAAGAAAGTCCATATAATCTCTTGGAGACTTCAGAAAAATGCATTTGAGAATAGCAGGCTACACGCACTTCAGTTTGTCTAGACTTGGTTAAGACAGCCCACTGCCATCTTACTCAGTGTCTTTAGGAAGAGAATCGCATCTGGATATGGAGCTTTTATGCCCCTCTTAAAAAAAAACAAACAAAAAAACCCAGCAACTTTCCACTCCTTTTTGTGATGTTTAAAGCTACAGCCAGAGTGAGGATTTCACCTATTTGCTATTTTATAAAATCTTTGATACACACGCATTCCTTTTTAAAAATGAAGAGGCATCTCTACTTATGACATTGTGTTGTTAATTGAGAGCAAAGAAGTTGTTGAAATTGAGTTATGTTAATTGGGTTTAAAATAGAATCAGCTGGAAATGCACCAAAATAGCAATGTGCAGAGTAGTAATAAGTTTCTGAAACTTTTATTTTGGAACAAAGATTATATTATACTGTTAACTCATTTGTTTACCATTTTCAATCAGATAAAATTTACAGAGAGAATAAAGGCAAGACAGCTTACAAGACAGTTACCTTAGGCTTGGGACAGACATTCAAAAAGCTGGAGCCTAAATTGATTCAGTCTTTGTAGGTTAGTTTAACCTGCCTACAGTGGCTTGGGCTAGAAGGTGGGGAGGGGGTGGATGCTAGAGCAGCCCTCCCTTCCCTTCCCTTCCTCACCAGCCACAAGGCTGGAGGGAAGCTGACCTGGAGGGTGTGACCAGGCTCCGGCAGACTGCTAAGTATGATTGCAGAGGGGTTTAAACCCACCTCACTGGCCTGTAGGGCTGCCAGCAAGGATGTGCCTGGAGGGGGAGGTGGGGAAGCAGCCCTGGCCAAGCTTGTCCCCAAGGCCAGACACTGGCTTGAGCAGTGCCTAAAGTGAAGTGGGGAATAAGCACCAGGGAAGGAACAGCACCTGGTCTGTCCAGCTTTCCCCTCTGCTCCTGCAGCTCCCCCTGCCCTCCCTCACTTTTGCTGCCCAGAGCGATGCAGCATGGGCAGGAGTGGGAGGGGTAGGAGGTGCTGGTGAAGAGGGGAAGCTGGCAGGGTGGAGCTGTTCTGCTGCCCTCACCTCCAGCTGCGGCTTCTGGTCCTGCGCGTGGTGGGTGGTAGCTTCAGCTCACCACATGTAGCTCCAGCTCTGGCTGCCTTCCACCCGCTCCGCCATGGATGGAACTGGTAGAAGGCATCCAGAAGCTGGAGCCAGAGTCTTATGAGCTGGGCTGAAGCTTCCCCCTGCCCACCCAGAGCAGTGCGGCAGGGGCAGGACAGCCCACCTGGGCCCAGCTAGCCCACAGTTTGGGTGTGGCTGCAGCCACAAAGTGCTGCAGAAAATAGGGGGCATGGTGGCAGCTGCAGTCTGGCTGCACAGCCCCCATGCCCTCAGCACAAGCCTCATCTTCCTGGGCAGGGCCCAGCCCCCATGGCTGAGCCCAGGCTGGTCCCTCTACATCTGCCCTCAGCACTTATGTTCTGTTACAGGTTTAAACCAGTTTTTGATCACTTAAACTGGTTTACGTGGAACTTTTGTCCCTAGCCTTAGGGTGTTTATATACATGTTTCGCTGTAGTGTCAGGTGCTTTTAAAAGTGCCAGGCGCTGCAGTGTATATTTATATAAATGGTGAAATGTGCATCAGTGCATAGAAAATGGCAGCAGTGTGCTTTTTAACTAAAATGCATCGCAGGTGTTTTGGTTCAAAAGCACACCGCAGCCACTTTCTCATGGCATTTCGCCTTTTGTACAAATGTGTATGCAACACAGTGCCGGGTGCATCAGCTCGCATGGAGAGCAGACTTGATTAATTGATCTCTGGCACATCAGAGTAGACAAATGCTCTTAATGTCTATAGGCACAAGGGAAAATTACTTCTCTTTCAAATGTTCAGATGTGAAGACACACTTCAGTCTTTAAGTAATTAAACTCAAAGTTTGTTTTGGGTTTTTTTCTGTTTGTTTGTTTGGTTTTTTTTTTTTTCCCTTCCCCCAGGAGGATGTAAGTATTTTAAAGGAACAGCTCCGGAAAGCTGAAGATGAAATTCAAGGTAGCAGGCAGGAAGCTGCCTTAAAGTCAAAAGAGTTGAGTGATGCAGTAAATGTTCGTGACAAGACCATGGCTGATCTTCACTGTGCTCGCCTGGAAAATGAAAAATTGAAGCAGCAGCTTGCTGATACTGCAGATGAACTTAAAAAAATCACACTTTTGAAAAATGAGCAGGTATTATTATTATTTATTTATTAATTTTTTCCATCACAAATTTGGCCACTTTTTGCATGGAACCTGGCTTTTTTTCTTAGATAAGCAGTAATAAGAATTTTGTCTTGCCATTAAATACATTATCTTTAATTCAAAACATATACATTGTTTTAGGGGGTTTATAGTTGAGAAGAATGTTCTGTATTACTTTTTATTTTGAGATTCAGTTTTTTTCCCAGAAATTATTCTTACAAACGAGTAGAGTTGTGGGTTATGTAGATTACTTTGGATTGGATTACCTGTTTTCAACTAGTGTGAACAGTGGGGAAAATAGGTTATTCTAAATTACAGCAAACAAGATGGAGGCTACTGGATTTGTTTTCTTTAAGATTCATTCCTTACTGGATGAAAAACATAAGCCTTTTCATGAATAATTCAGAATTTTTGGTGCAAATACCTTTTTTGAGCTTTTTGCATGTGCGTATGTGTGTGTGTTTATATGTTTGTATAATCAAGAGTTTCAACGGTATGTTGTTTACCTGAGGTTTGTTCTAAAACACACCAAAGAAAACAGAAGGACTTTCATTGACTTCGAGTTTTGGATCAGACTCCTCGTGACTACTCCTGTCTCAGATTAATTTACACCGGAAAAGAGTATTACGCTTATGTGCTAGTTTTGGGGGGAAAAATGAATTTTCAAAAGGTAGCAAAAACAGCATGCCTCAACTTCAGATGCTCAAAAATTTTTTAGTGGGAAAGCATATTAGTAAATGTTTTTGTTATTCTAAAAATCTAACTTCAAAAAAGATTCTGAAGAAACATAATAGGCCAGACTCTCCCCTGAACGGATCCAGTAAGTGACTCAGTCAGCAAAAGGGAGCCACAATTTGTCCGTAGCTGACTAGTTAAGAATTGCTGGTGCTGCTAGAGCTGGGTTAGCTACTTTCTGTATCAGTCATACATTTCTTCTGCAGCCTCTACAACCTCTCAGCTCTGGCTTCATCTTCTCTTGTGCAAACTGCATCTTTATGTAGACTAGCATCAATATATCCTTGCCATTAAAAAAAAAAAAAAAAAGGTCCTTATTCTTACCTCAGTCCAAAGCTCTTTGTCTTTGTTATAATAGTTTGAAAAGCATTTTACAATATTTATTTGAAAAATATATACATTTGAGGGGTTTTTTTCCTTTTCTTTGCTTCCTTTTTTTTTTTTTTTTAAAGGAAACTTCAAACACAGTAGAGCAAGAACTGCGTAGAGAGGTTGAGGATCTGAAACTTCGCCTACAGATGGCTGCTGATCATTACAAGGAAAAATTCAAAGAATGTCAAAAGCTCCAGAAACAAGTGAATAAACTTACAGAGCAGGTAGTAAGTAAAACTGAGGAGTCTTGATGCCATTTGTGAATTTTCAGTGTTTATTTGGTTTGTTTGTTTGCAAAGAATAGTGCATTTAAAATAATTAGAACACTGTGATAATAGAGTTCTAAATTCAGCATTTTCTGTGGTGTCCATTTACATCTATGATACTTGACAATGAGCCATGGGGTCCTAGATTTTGTGTATGCATAATGCTACTAGCAAAGTAATCTTCAAGGCAGAGATCCCTGTCTGAGTTCCCTTTTTCTTTTAGGCTGTAAAATAAATTAAAAACCCTTATAGTGTGCATTTCTGCCTTGTATTCAACTCCTGGGAGGGGAGGCACGGGAGAGGAGAAGAACTTTCAGGGAATTATAAAGGGTGCAGAACAAGGTTTAAAATAAGGTATCTGCATCTATTTTACCTGCTGCTCCTTTTATTTATCTCTGCAACTTCCTATTGACCCTGCCTTATCATGGATCCTGGTTTTCCCTGATTAAAGATCACAGATTCTCTGATTCAAAAAAGCAAATTCTCTGATTAAACGCCCAAATTTGTGATTTAAAACTAAAGGCCTCCCACAGCCCCCACCTGGTGCTGCTGGTGCCCCTTGCTCTCCCCCACCCAGCCTCCTCAGCCTTGCTGGTGCCTCTTACTCCCTTCCCCCCAACCCTTCACATGCAGGAACAGACATGCAGGCACAGACACTGACACTCACCCACCCCAGCAGGTAAGTGTGTGTATGGGGAAGGGGTGGGGGAAATGGATGGGGTGGGGGGGTGCAGATCGAGAAGCAGGGCAGGAAGTATCTCCCTGTGCCTGCTTCCAGGAACAGGGCTTGCAGGGCGAGGGCAGGGGTGTCCCTCTACAGGCTGCACATATGCTAGCCGGATGGCTGGGGCAGTTTGCACACAACATCTGCCACTGTGCCTCACACTACCTTCCCGCAGCTGGCCGCACAGCTCCATAGGCAAGTGGTGGCACGGGGTGATGGTGGCCACTGTGTGCAAGCCCCTTCCCCACCAGCTGCCAGGCACCCATCTGCCACCACCCTGCGCTGCCGCTTGCCTATGGAGCCAGCGCGGGATGGTGGCGGCTGCGTGCCAGCCAGCCAGTGGCGGG
Source organism: Gavialis gangeticus (assembly GCF_001723915.1). Taxonomy (NCBI): domain Eukaryota; kingdom Metazoa; phylum Chordata; order Crocodylia; family Gavialidae; genus Gavialis; species Gavialis gangeticus. The sequence goes on from NW_017729005.1 coordinate 8,062,504, forward strand.
GGCTTGCACATGGCGGCCACCACCACCCTGTGCTGCTACTTGCTTGTAGAGCTGCGTGGCCGGTCACAGGGCAGCAGCGGCAGTGCAGTGGCAGCCGTAGTGTGCCCCTCCCTGCCAGCCAGCCAGATGGGAAACAGAAAACTTGGATCCCTGCTTATCATCCAGAAGGTTAATGGTAAACGAGATGTTAACTCATGAGGTCTGTGGTTGTTGTCTAATCATATGCCTGTCATCAATTTGTGGTGGCAGTATATGATCTATACCTTGCATGCTGCCAGCCCAACTGTCTTTTTTTTAATGTGAATTATAGTTTCAGAGATCTTTCTTTTAGTGATGTTTCAACAGCTAGTAATGTAAATTTAAGTTTCAAGGGAACTATTACATTTAAATCTCCTTGTTTCAAGCTTAACAAATCATTCTGATTTCCTAGAATGAAAGGAGAGCTCTGTAATACCTTTGAATATAGTTACAAGTTAACTTTTATAATTGCTGTGTTTTCAAGACTTTTTTTCTTTGAAATATGGCAGTATTGTGTATAATGTCATAATATAAACATATATCAGACTTCAGAGTGTTAATTGCAGTGTGACTAATTCAAGGTGTATTTTCTTAATTCTTCTATTTCTTTGTTGCCAGCAACTGTATCAAGTCCATTGTTGGTAACAAAAATACTGCTGGAAATAAATTGCTTGCTTTCCTTCTTCCCCTTCTCCTCCTTTTTTCCCCCTTCCCTTCACATCCCATCCCATCTCATCCCATCCCACAATGACTGCTAATATATAGTTTTCCACCCCCTAGAAAAACAGGAAACTTAAGTTAAATTATAGCATATAGTGTTTTGAGCAGTAGCATAATTATTAAAGCAGTTTGCAATATATTATTGATTTGAAAATTTCCTTTAATAAAATACCAAAAAAATTTCTTTTTATGAAGAAAATTGCAGGGAACCATCAGAAAATGACAGATTCCTCAAACAGTGAGACAGCTACTGCCATCATTAAAGATAAAAACTTGCCCACGTCTCCAGGTATCAACAACTTTAACTTTTTTTGTCATTTCTATTCATATTGGCTTTAAAAAAAAAAAAGTATTATTTGTAATGTAATCTCCTAGGAGATTTCTTGCAGGTATGAACTAGGTGTTAGTGTTTCTGTTAATTTAAAGAAAGCAGAAGATGCTGATTAGACATATTAATGCTGGTTTATGAACCTGTAGTTGCAAATGCTTGCTCTCAAATAATCCCATTAAATTGACTCAGATGAGTTCAGATGCATATGTACCATTCACAGGATTGAGCAGTGAACTGGTGCTTAATCATGTTAATTGTCATGATGAATTTTGTTTAGCTATACACAGATTGCACAGTTTAGTTATGCACAGTATATAACTGGTCTGAGAGTGCTTTTGCTTGGATAAAAATGGGGTGTTATGTCCAGCATGTGCAAGTTTGTTTCTGGGCTGCATTGTCAAAATTGACCATAGATATAATTTTACCTGTTAGTCCTTTAGTCACCCTTGGATTGCAGAGTTAATTTATAAACCTAAGAATCAATATCCCTGTTTATTTTTTTTCTTCAATATTTGCAGTTAGCCCCACTTCATCTGATATAGTTTCGGAGTTCATGGTAAAGGAGCAAGTGCGTGAAATGAGCAAAGAAATTGCTGAGAAAGCAGAGAAGTATAAGAAATGCAAGCAAATGTTGACAGTAAGTGAAGGGCTACTTTGGAAAGTTAAACAAAAGTAACTACAGGGAATATATTTGAAAAACAAAAGTACTTGGCTTCCCATCTGTGTTCCTTTAATGTTCATTCATGCAACAGAACATGATTATAGTAGAAAGTGATCACTAAGCAGATATCCTTATGATAGAACCTCACTGCTGCAGTATCTTAACTATGTGTAGTCCATTAGGTCTTTTAAAGTAAGGTATCAGAACAGCAAGAATAACAAAGTTATAAGCTGAATTTCTCCTGTGTTTGGGAGCTTTCAGTGCAGTCTTTAGAAGGAATACTTGCCTATTGTCATTAACTCATTTAGCTTGTCATCATTTTTCTTGCCTTCACAAGGATATCATGCCAGTGTGCCATGAAGTGACACCTGTTCTACCACTGCATTTGTGACTTCCTTTGTGGGGAGGGCATTTGTTTTTGTACATTCCAAACTTTTGCTGATCTGAGTTGCATGGGATGCTTTAAAGTAGTGGTAACTAACCTTTTAGTGGATGGCTCTACGGAGCATTCTGCTCCATTTCCGTGCCTCCCTTTACTGAGCATCCAGGGCATACACGGAACATGCAGTAGCTGCCTGTGCTATTGTGGCATGCATAGCATGGGTTGCCTGACCCCTGCTTCAAAGGAAGCTTTGCCTTCGTCCTTCTGGATGAAAACCACTTTTGAGTGACTGCAGAGTTTTCTGGAGTGAGATTTTTTTTTTTTTGTGGTGGTAAGACACCTGGCAGCATAATTTGAAGAACAAGTGGGATTGTGTTATAAATAGAGCATCTGGAACAGATCAATAGAAGGAGGAAGAGCAGATTGTTGAAGACTCAAGGAAATAAAAATTGAACCTCATTTTTTAAATCCTCAATACCCTTATCCTTTTCAAATCTTACCAGTTAGGTAAAGGCTCACTAGGTTGGGTAAATCACTAAGAAGCCATTTGACAGTGTTCTTTTCCTAGAAAGCACTGAGCATGTTTTGGAAGTTTAAAAAAAAAATCCCTGGGCTTGTAAAACTGTGCAATGTATCATGAATGACTTTATACTACTCCAGGATGAGAAGATGAAATGCAGTGTTTATGCTGATGAACTGGCTAAACTGGAACTGAAATGGAAGGATCAAGTGAAAATCAGCGAGAGTATGAAGCTACAACTAGCTGCAGTGGAGGACCAGTATAAAGTAAATTATTGGCTATTGTTTGTTATAATGATGAATGGTACCCTGTGCTCTAGTAGCTAGGTTATTTATAATAATTCTAATAACAAATACAATCTTAAATAGGGGAAAGCACAAAAAATATTGTTGCTGTAAAGTGAAAATCCTTTTTGCACTTTGGGAATAACAAACTTATTTAATACTTAAGTACAATATATGAGAAGACTAAGCAGACCTTGTAAATGTGTTGTTAAGAGATAGCTCTTGATAATATTGGGCATATAGACATTAAAATTATGACTTTGGGATGAAAAGTAGTTGTAGTTCTGCATCCTTCTTATTCACAGTAACGGTGATGGGCATAGAATATATGTTGAAAATGTTCATATAGCTTTGTAATGCTGTATTTCTAGTTCATGATGCAGACTCAGTGCATTTTTTAACCAATTTAGGTGTGTCCCTCTCTAAGTTATGACATGCTCATAGCTGTTCTTGTATTAACAATGGATTTAATTTGGGGGATCTCAACTGATATTTTATTAGTCTCAGATCATCAGACAGTTGAGCATAACTGACAGATTTAGCTTTGGCCAGGCCTCATGGCTTAATCTTGGCATTGTATGATTCATGTTGTTAATATTTATTTTGAAATGGCTGGTTGGATAAACATGTGGAAAGAATCAGAAATGAAGCATTTCTGAACAGCAGATTGTCATACCTTTTGTCAGCTAGCTAGTCTTAAATGTGCAGTTGGCTCGCACGGAATAGCAGCGCTACCTTTCTCTGTATCACTGCTTCTGAAAATGGGCTAAATCTAAGTATTTCCTAAGAGCACGCTTTCCTAGTTGACAATTACTCAGCAGATTTTTCTTTAAAAAAATATGGAATGGTGTTAAAGCAAGTCGTAGAATAACAAAGATTGCATGAGCGTTGCCTTGGAAGTCAAAGATGTTTGGTTTTCCCCATTTTAAGAGCTCTTATTTAAAAAAAATATATATTGAGGTGTGTGTGGTTATTTCTTGTTTGGTTATTTCTGTTAATTGGAAATGAATAACTTTTTTTCAGGGAAACAATTGATTTTATTTGCTTTACTTTTTAAATTACACCAGTGGGGGCCAGCCTTTTTGGCATGTATGCCACAAATTAAGCCCCATACCCTCTTAGTGCCGCTTGGATCCCTTTTCCTTTTCCGGTCCGCTGCTTTGCTTTAAACTCCCCATCCTGTGCTTCTTGCTTGGTCTGTTGCTCTGCTTTCTACTCCCTGCCCTGTCTGCCATTGTGCTGCTTGCCCCCTTTTCTGCTCTCCTGTGTGTCTCACACAGAGGCTGCCCATGTTGCGTGTGACAAGTGCACCACAGCTCAGCCACCCCTGAATTACATCGTCGCTAATATCTTTAAGTATCGCTGGTCATCCATAATAAGAAACATGTAATTTTGAGCCTAAACAACAGAAAGGAAAGAACATTGCCCAAATAACACAGGACCTGGCCCCTACATCCAAACTCATTCTTTCCCTGGAAAATACATTGAGGAAAAAATGGCACTTGTATCAAGGTCAGTAGATCTTAATAGTTTCATAGTTACTAGAGTCGGAAGGGCCCTGAGCAGATCATCAAGTCCGACCCCCTGCCATGGCAAGAAAGAGTACTGGGGTCAAATGACCCCAGCAAGATGATTGTCTAGCCTTGTCTTAAAGACCCCCACGTTAGGAGCCAGCATCACTTTGCTTGGAAGTTGGTTTTCTTTCTATTGGACCAAGTGGAGAACAGAATTCAAGAAGTGAGGGCTTTTTCCAGAAATCACTTGACCACCAACGTTTAGATATTTTAAACTACATACTGTTAGCCCAGATGCCCAAGCTGTGTTCAGATGACAGGAGCATGCAAGGTGAAGTCTCTCAGGTAGCTGGCATCCAAATCCTATGAATCTTTCTAGATCAAAGTTAATATTTTTAATTTTGTCTGGAACCAAGTAAGAAGCCTGAAAGAACTGAGTAATGCTTTTCCTTTTCAGTTATTTTCTGTCAAATAGACAAAGGCAAAAAGTAGAGCCCTGTGGAACAGGGAATTTTAATAAGAATCTTTTAAGGGGAAAAAATAGGGGGTTTCTTTGTTTCTCCCAGTGAAGTTTATGTGGAACTGTTGAGTCTAAGGAAGAGTCTGAGTGTTATCACCAGTGCTTAACTCTTGACCCACACAAGCCTGACATGTGTTTGACTTCATTCTAAACAACATACCACTTTTGAACCCACGCAAGTGGCAAATTGGATGCAGGCTTACAAAGAACTACTGCATTCACTCAAATCCAAGACAACTTTGTATTTAAGATCACCCTTCAGTAGTTAATTCTACACATGGAAAACTATAAATTTGTTTTAATTTTTCTATGCGTAGAATCTAATTATCGGGGAGTTATTTAAAATCTTCCATGCAAAGCAATGGCATGTGGGCAAGAGGCCAGACTGCTGCCCCTTGCCTGCCGCCCTGCTCCCCTACACTGCTTACCTTTTGAGTGGCATGTCTGCCTCTGGTGCAGTCAGCAGAGGTGGTGGCCTTGGCTAGGGATAAGCCTGGCTCGGCTAGGGATAAGCAGTTACAGCATCTCTGGGAGTGTCTGGGTTGGGTCTGGAGCCAAAGGTAAGCAGTGGGGGGAGGAGGGCAGGCTGTGTGGTCTCCCCAGCACTACCCTCTCCCCCATTGCCACTTGCCTCCTCCCCTACCACATGAGCCACCCTGGTTCAGAGCAGGCAGTGGCATGGCTCTAGTGTTGACCCTGAGCCTGGGCCCAAAGCCAGAGCTGAACCACCATCGACCCCTTGAATCGCCTCGAAAGAGGAGCCCTCCTCCTCTCCCCCACCCATGATGATTGGGAGTGTGGGGACATCATCTTGTATTTGAATACATATGGCACATTGAGGGGTAAGACGTCTAAAGTCCTTCCAGGGAGTGATGTGCTTCATGCCATTATCTTCAGTGCACTGGTTTTCCTACTGTTTTCCTGAATGCTGCATTTTCCCTAGTCCTGTGTCTGAGGGACAACAATAAGTCTCTCTGGTCCACTCTCACTGATTTAAACTTAATGCAGCCAAATGAACATATTAGAGATGTAGCAAAATATTGCTATTTTTTAAGTATTTGTAGTAATACTAGTAGTTTAAATGTTATCGTGTGAATAAAAAAAAATTCTGATATAATTATGGCTTAAAATTACTAAGTGGTGTGGGTGTGTAAATATAGAGTAATAGCTGGGGAAATTGCATCCAGTAATTGAGTGGCTGAAATTTTTTACGTGTAGGCTCAATTGGCAGAACAAGAAAGAGAAATAAAAGAGCTGGCATCGCATTTGGAAGTCCTCGCTAGTGAGAAGGTACTGTGGGAATCATGTGTTACATCCAGTGGATTAGTGGTTATATTAATTTGCTTTAAAAGGACCTGTTTGTTTATGTGGAGATTCCATGAAACGTGTAAAAATAATTTTGAAAATTCACCAAAAATAAGTGAACTTTTTTTTGCAATATATGTAGAATTCTAGTTTGATATCTCAAAAGAATAGTGAGGCATTCAGGTATAGTTTCATAATTCATTATATCCATAAATATTTGTTTAAACTGTTTCTGTTTTTGTCCTATTTTGTTATATTCAGGTAAAGATAGACTCATTCTGTCACATCCTTATGGCTTTCCCCAGTTACTACAAATAGCCAAGTAGGAAACAAACTTACAGATGTAACAAAGATTACTTAATTGCAGCTAAAACAGTAAACAGTTCCTTATCCATGAGGGAATTAAGATGCACAAAACTGTAACAGATTTTCAAATAAGTGCTTGAAAATTAATTTTCATTTGAGAGAGTTAGATTTCTAATTAAATGCAGAACTTGTCTGATTAAAGAGAGCTCTGCCAAAATATGAAAGATAATGTTCTGTTGCATTTTGTGGCTGCTGCCTGAAAGCTTTTCATGTATATATTTTTTTCATGCATTACAGTGTTTTATTCATGGAGATTGCATGCCTTTGTGAAAAGCAAGAGTTAATATTTTTTTTTTAAAAAGGGATAGTGTGTTGTATGAACAGTGCTGAAGAAGGCATGTATTCAACCTAGCTACATCCACAGTAGTTTCAGTATATACTAAAGTAGTTGGCAAATAAAAATAAATAATTGACTGATTTAAAAAAAAAAAAAAAAGTCAGCCTAAGTGCTGAGTTTTGCAGGCTCTGAAATATCAGAGATTAACTATTGTGTATTGCGTTTTCCATAACAAAGGGATAACAGAATGCTTGGATGGAATTCTTTTTTAAATGCATCTGTACTGTCTTTTTTGATTCGTAGGAAGGCTTAAGTAAAAGTCAGGATTTTGTAAAACTGTTTAGCTGGAGGGTATAATTTAAACAGCATACATAAGGAGAAGTACAACTGTAATAATATTGTATGAAGCTTATAAAAGCTTGTAATGTAAATACCTATAAATTTGCTAGACATGATTCTATGGAAGAATCAAAGTGCTCTGCTAGACTGGAACCATGATTTAAAAGGTTAAGTACAGTACAGTAAACAACTTTTCAATTTATATTCCATTATCAGTGTTTGTTTATAAATGTCACTAAACATAGCATGCTGAAAATGTTCATTTGCAATCTCTTTAAACCTATAAAATTACTTAGTTTCTATTTTATTTACATACTTGTATAGCCTTTGATATTTTTTTCCCTCTTATTTTTTTAAATTGCTCCCTATCCTAACTGTCCAGTTTATGGCAAAGACTGTTTTACAGCACCTTTAAAAAGACTTTGATCTGCATTCTATTTTTAATCTTGGGTGATGCTGGAATTAAAGTAGTATATACTGCCATATTTTCAGTGCAGAAAAATTCGTATTGCAGAAGAAATCTGTAAGAATATGGGACACGGGTTCAAGTTTTTATTAGTAGCTCAGTATGCAACCAGGAACAATGATTTAAGGGTTTACAAACACAAGCCAAACACATTTCAAAACAGAAACTTTGCGGTTTCATTAAATTTTGGAGTACATCATTATTCCATTAATCCTTGCATTTTGTTATATGAAATTTAACTCAAAGTTAGTGGGCCCTGTATTACCTTCCAGCGCAAAGTCAAATTTTCCCTTGAAGAGTAGTCATTTAGCAATTTGAGGATGATCTCTACCACAGCTCATTGGTAGGTCTTGAAGTGACTTAGGAGTCCAGTCCTTTAGCCACAGATCCTTCTGCAGAAGTTGCAAGTCTTTTCAGGGTAGAATAGGTGGTAGGCTGGGATTTCTCTCCTTTTCCCTCCTTCAGTGCACTCTCTTCTCTGTTTTGAGGGCAAGATGTGGGCAAAGACTGCGAGTCCCTGAAGTGGGCTGCCACTTGGTTGAGTTTGCAGTACCTTTGGAGTTGGTTAGCAGCCAGATGTTCATGCTCTTATGGCATTCCACCACAAGAAGCTAGGCTTCAGGCCATAGAATCAAAGGAGCTGCCTGTAAGAGGCTGCCTAGAAAAGAAGATTTATGTATTTTTTAAGTATTTTAATGCCTTTCGTGAATATTAATCAAGAAATCCAAAGAAAATTTTAACACTGTCTTTATGCTTTTAATGACTATTTTTAAAATCACTTTACAGCTTACTTTTTAAAATTTACCATCCAGTTTGTTGTATATATCCTATGTCTGAGGAATCTTGATGTATACACCATCTTCTACTTGACCTACTAGTGGAACACAATGTGAATATAACTCAGTTTCTTCTCTCATATACTTCATTTCCCTCTCTATACATCATTTAGTATGGCAGAGCCATACAGCTGCTTTATTGTTGACACTTGCCAAGTCCTCATCCTGGATGCACAGATTTGGTGCATGTGTGAGGAGGTGGTCAGCAGTCTGTGGGTGCATCACCACACTCGCATATTGGACTGTCCTTTAAACTAATCTTATAGTGTGGCATTAAAGCATCCAGCTCCAGAGTGAATCCTGTTTAGTTGAGTCCATAAGTTGCAGGGGAGCTTATACCTGGGTAGATGGGGCTACTTATGAAGCATTTGAAATGAAAATCAGTCTCATCCCACTTCTTGTAGTGGTGTTTAAGTGCTCATAGGCTGCTGCTCCCACTTCTACACTCTTGCAACAGTACCTGCCTCTCCTTGAATGAGGTCCTTGACTTTAGTCGTGTATATACTGGTTACTCCAAGACTTCATGAAGCAGGTACTCCTGGCTTTGTTGAGCACACTGAGCAAGACCAAGAGTTGCCTTCTGTCGTCTTAGTTGGGGGGATAGTGTCCCTGATGGTATTGGTAGCATGTCGACAGAAGTATGCTATATACTACAGTACTGTTCTCATTGCTTAGTTTCCTGGTGTGGTTACTGTATCCCCATGCTTGACAGTAATATTCAGCAGGTGCATATACTAGTGCAAGTGTTGATGCCCTTAGTGGTGAAATTGACTCCCCAGGTTGTTCCTGCTTAGTTGTCTTATAGCACCAATGCAAGAGCTGACCTTTTTAGAAGTGTACCTACCTACCTGTAACTCAGCTGAAGAGGAATGTTGATTTGTTGAATTATACCTGGCACAGTGACTCCAGTTATGAATCATCTGAACTGTTGTCTTAGATTTATGTAGTAGTATTGTACTGCTCTGGCTTACTGAGAACAAGCAATAATTCAGGTTAATTACATTGCAATTTTTTCAGAGGTAGCCTATAAGCCAGATTTTAGTGAGTTGTAGCTATATGAAAATTTTACAGAGTTCTTGCCCTCTTGGCAAAATCTTTAATACTCTAGTTAGTACCTCTGTTACTAAATTCCCACAAAATAGTTTTGTGCTTAGCGTATGAACTGAAGCTTTAGGAAGTAATAGCTGCCATATTGGATTTGTCCAGCCCACTGTACTGTCTCTACAGAGGAAAACTATTAGAAACAGGATGTATGTAGAACAGTCCATTTCCTGTCATGACCTCCTAGCTGCCAGCAGTCAGAGGCTTTGGTATGTCCTGAGCTTGAAGCTATACCCTTAACTGTTGTGTTTAACAACTACTAATGGACTTGTGCATCAAGTAATCTTTATATATACCACTGCCTGCAAGATAAGTGTATAAAACACATTCTTTAATACAGCCTGGCACAAGTGAACATCTTTATAAATAACAAATCAGTAGAGCTGTAGGAAGCTTCGGTCACTGATTTGGCAGAGAATCAGCCCAGTTCGGTGGCCAAATCTCCAAATCCGAATTGAATCAAGGAGACCCTTTAATCTCTGAATTGAATTGGAACCCTCTGAATTGATTTGGAGAGATTTGGAAAGATTTGATGATTCGGACATAGACACAGCTTTAAAATGTTTTTTCTACATGCCTCAAGGTACTAGGCTGCTTGTGAATGCTGAGATGGTGGGGTGGATAGAGTGTCCTACAGGACCACGCGCGCTCAGTAGCAGACATGAAAGTGGACTAGAAGCAATTCTGAGTCCGCCAGGGAGCGTGGGGGAGCCCCTCCCTCCCCAGTCAGTGACTGGTGTCTCCTGGGTTGGGGGGGCACCCAGGGTTCCGCCCATGGCCAATCGCTGGGGGGGGGCAAGGCCCCCCCGCCATCCCCAGTGCTCTTGGCGGTGGACCCGGAAGTGAACCGGAAGTACCTCTGGTCCACTTCGGGGCTAGCTGCCATGACTATGCAGGGGGCCCCCTATGCTCCTTTGGGACACTCCACGCACCCTACCATTGCAACATTCATGAGCCATGCCTGGTACCTCAAGGTATGCTAAAAAATAAATAAATAAATAAATAAAGCTTTGTCTATAGCCGAATTGCTGGTTCTCTGAATTGGTGTTGAATCTTCAGATTCAGCTAAATTGAATCGGAACTGTGATGCGAATCAACGAATCGAATCAAATCACTGTACTCAATTCGGGCTGAATCTGAATTGAATACGGTCTGTTTCGCGCACCCCTACAAACCATCATATATATATAATAATTTTTTTTTTTTTTTTTTTTTCCCTATTCAAGATGAGAAATTCTGGAAGGAAATGTTTTAATTTCAGGTTTTATAAGGTGGTTATAAACAAAGAAAATTGGACTTTTTTTAAAATTACAAAAAAACTCAGCCTTTAAACTCTATCAGTGCACTGATTTACAGTAGTGAAATGCATAATGATTTTACCGTTGTATTCACAAAGCTTTCCTGGACTGCAGGGGTCAACATTTCTTTCCTGCCTGTTTATGGAAGGGTAGGGAGGAGGGTGACTAGTATTATCATCTTCAACTCATCCCTCTTTTTAGGTCTATACAACCAGGCCACATCTAAGTCTTGCATATTCTTTCTGTGTGTTTTCTCTAAAATGTATCTTTTCTTGTCTGTTCATGCAAGTAAAATGCTTGTGTAGTTACTCATTTTTTATCTTGGTAACTTCACTCTCCTTTTTCTGGCCATAGTACATGCAGTCTTACTTCATTTCTGTCTTCCCAAAATGTTGCTGAAAAGATCAGCTGCCTAACCTGTCGCTTTGATCGTGTTGCTCTTTTCTTTTTGCATTCCTCTGCTGACTCTCACTACTCTACGTTATCTAACAAAAATGACTTGTCTCGATTTTTTTTTTTTCCCCAGCCTTTCCCCATTGTACATAATAGCTCATTCACAGCTGATGTCAGCTTCTCCCTCAGCTCAGCCTGTGATTCTAGATTTTTAAATGCTTGCTTGTTACATTTTCAAAAGAGCATTTTATACTTTCTTCCATGTCCCTTACAGCTTGGATGATCTTCCTGTAATCATCTGAAAACTAACTTACTCTCTTTTTCTCATATTATCAACTAAAAGTTTAACAGTGGTTAGGCTGTTGGTGTGTTTACTATGCTGATCAATAATCTGTCATTGTTTGTAATGTTGTCTTGCTATCTGTCTGGGGTTTTGGGTTTTTGTTTTTAGATTTAACAGAACCTAGCACATGAGGATCTTGACTTTTAGATGCTACATTACAAATACTAATTCTAATAACAGCTAGAAGTGTCAACATTATTAGATCATTGGTCATTGGGATAACAACTGAGGAACAGTTTTGTGGTGTTAATCTGATTTATTTACAGTATAATATTTCAATAAATAATTCTCAAAAGAACTTTGCCTTTAAGGGGGATGAGACTAAAGAAAAGAAAATCTCTGTTTAATTATGGGTTACCTATTTGGGTAGGGCATTTTTATCTGCTTTTTAAAACAGATTAGTTATTCTTTCTCTTCCTTTTTTAAATAGCTTAATCTGGCACACCTGCAAGTGATTACTGTAGTATATTATTTCATTTATAAATATGGAAGGGTATATTCAGTAGGGTTAGCTTTGTTGCAAAGGCAAAATGCAACTCTTACTCTTTGGCCTCTGGTAGACATTCAGTTAAAGGCGTGGTGGGATCTGAACTGCAGTCCGAAAAATCATGCCTTCTGTCAAGCTATGCATGCATGGCATGTGTAGTTGTGGGATTAGATCTCATGGTGTCCTCATGCCCTTGGCTCAGATGCACTCCTACAGCTGGGAGTATGGGTCAGGGTCATCTGATTGGGACTTCCAGCTGCGAGAGTGCTTGGAGGCCATGGCTCTGATGTGCTCCTGCGGCTGGAAGCCCAGTCAGCGTATTGGACTTTTTAACAGGGAGCGGATCCGAGCCCTTGGGGCTGGCCACATGTTCATCGGGAACCAGCCAGAAAGTTGGCATGATGGGTACCAGCCACAAAGTTATTACACATTTCTTGTGTAATAACTTTGTGGCATATTCCCTGTTTTATCTTGTCACTAATTGAATGAATGGGTAGTCAGGTTACTACTTAAGATGCGATTCCCTGGTCAGTTGTGTCTTAAGTATAACGTCTTCCAGGGACCATTTTGTTTGCACTGTTTTCTTTCCTCTTCTGTACGGAATGGGTTGAGTAAAGGCTTATGCACCTTAAGTTGTTCTATCTCTTAATGGAAGTGAGAGAGCTTTTCATCCCAGTGGGATTAAACCTCAGCTAGGTGAAATCAGGGTAGGTCCATTCAAGTCAACCAAGGTACTCACATGTACAGGCAAAGAATACAGCTCATTATATATTTTGTAAAACTTTTTGCTCACTTGTGTTGCATGCAGAATGTATTACATCAAGCCTAAGAATGATTTCTTCATTTTCTTTGGTGTGTTCCTCTGTGAGATAAATAGGATTTTTTTAGATAAACAGGAGTTTTTCCCAGATATGTCAGCCTAGTCAAGTGATGTAAAGAGGATCAGAACATAGACAGATAGTACTTGAAATATTTTTAGAGAGAGCTTATGTTTCTAATACAGCTAAATATCTATTTCTAATAGATTTAGAACATTTGGTATGGCTCTATAGATTGATTGCATAATTAAATTTATTGTTTTAGGAACTTGGAAGGAGACCAGATAATCAGGCTGGAAGAATTACAGAAGGACAGATTTCTCAGCAGATGTTGCATTTTCGCAACCCATATTCAGAGGACAGTGGATCTGTTCCTGCAGTCCCAAGTAGACTACCAGTACTGCAGTATGGAAATCCCTATGTAACCCAGGAAACAAGAGGTCAGAAAAGATTTATTTTCCGTCCCCCCCCCCCCCTTTTTTTTTT
>NW_017729005.1:8076056-8079040 GCF_001723915.1 Gavialis gangeticus
CGGAGTTTTGAAAACCCCTATTTAACCCGGGAAAAAAAGGGCAAAAAAAATTTTTTTTCCCCCCCCCCCCCCCCCTTTTTTTTTTACAGTTTCAAAAGAAATATGCCAATTTCTTAGACTAGAGAGAAGATTAGACAGTAGTTAACCTATACAGTGTTTATAAGATACAGTTGGATTAACAAATAGGCTGTAATAGGCTCAAATCACTTTGAGGTGGACTTTCAAAAATGGTGTGTGGAAAATTGTATATTCACATCAGTTTTTGTTCTAGTTGTAGATTCTGGTTCTTATATTTTATTTTTTGGTCAAGATCTCCTGTTTTTACTAAATCAAAATGAAAAATATTTTAAAGTTTTTATTTAAATTGAATAGCTGTTCTAAGTCTATTGAACAGAATGCTCAGAAATGCATTCAGAGTTTTGTTCTTCTGTTTTCTATTTCAGTTGGAGCAGATGGTGCTTTTTACCCCGATGAGATCCAAAGGCCACCTGTAAGAACACCTTCCTCTTGGGAACTGGAAAACAATGTAGTCTGTAGTCAGCCTTCTCGCAACCTTAGTCGTCCTGATGGTTTGGAAGACCCCGAGGATAGCAATGTACGTTACCTTTTGCATTCTTTTATTTCCCACTAGCTACCTGTACTAGTGAATAACCAAGAACAGAAGAGTGCTTAGATATACCCATCTGCTAAAAATTCAAATGCACTTAAGTATTTCTAAAATATGAAACTTTTTTTTAATTGAAAAAATGAGTGCTCGTTAGGTAAGAGAAAAAAGTACAGCAAGTGATAAAATATACTTCCCAATTCAGAGCAACCTCTTGAATATTATTACTGAATGTTATTTAACATCAGTTTCTTAATGCTTTTACTATATAAAGAGAGAGACTAATTGATGTTTCAGCCTATAGCTACATTTGTGTGGGTAAACATTGCACAAAGTTGTCTGCATATGCAGCGCTTTAAAAAAAATGTTCACTAGTCTGAAAAATTCATTGAAATTGAAGACAAAAACTTGATGGATTTTTTTATACCAGTCATTTTTAATAAAATTTTAAAGTTAAATGTAACATACATTTATGAAGACAGCTTTCCAAAAGAGAGATCTAAAGAAATACTTAAATGTTTTGAGACAGTTTAAGCTATTAAAAAATACATAGAGCCATTTGTCTGTTGTCTTAAACAGGATAAAAGTAGTATTGCTGGCTAAGTTCCTTTTTTAGCATTTCATATCTTTTTATATATTCTAAGAATGTTTGATTTTTTTTTTTTTTTTTTTTAGCTCACATTTTTTGTGTAAAAACAAAAATAGTATTAATGAATTGGTGCATGCAGTAAGCCATACCGCATGATTTCATTTGAACAATCTTACTGTTCTCATATTTTAGATACTCTTGCTATTTCAAGTAATATTTAACAAGAAATACTTTTTTTTTTTTTTTTTGCGCGAAGTATTGTGCTCTTTGCAAGTACAGCAGTATCATGACCTGTTTCTCATTTAGTCTAGTTTGCCACATTTAATTGCTATTAACCTTTGCAGAAACTGATCAGTGTTCAGACAGGCATGATTTTAGCCCCAGTGCTCAGCACCTATAATGGAGAAAAATGTATTTCTTCCTCCTGCCTTTTGCCCCCTATGTCCATTACTGTGAATAATTAGGGAAACTGTCAGAACTTTTGCAACCTATTTAAGGTCTGGAATATGAGCTTGGTGCTGTTGCCCACCTTTACTTCACATTTTGCATATTTAATCTGATCATTCTTGGCACGGACATTACACATGACAAGCTCTTCACCACTTTAGTCATCTGCTGCAGTTTAATTAGCAGAGTGTTCTTTCTGATCTATGTGCTTTCCCCTCTTGCAAACCCAAGAGAAACAGTGCTAGAGTCTTGTGCTCGTTTGCTGACACAGCTTAGATTTTGTAATGAGATGGAAGGAACCTAATAGTCTCATAGGAACCAGGTTTTGGTAAGCGGAGTTCTGTTTTAAGAAGATAGTTCTTGTCTTCATAACACGTACCATTTTAATATATAATAAGAAATGATCTTAATGTTCTGTGAAAGTCAAGTAAGAATAACTAGTTTTCAAACAAAAGAGGGGGGAGAGTGTGTGTGTGTGTGTGTCAAAATTCTCTCTATATAGAAATATGTTGCAAAACTTTCCAGGGGGACTTTAAGAAATAATTGAAACAGTACTAATATAAGATTTAACAAGGTTGAATGACATGGGAAGATTTCCACATAGGTAGTGGGGTAGCATAAAACCCTCTGTCACAACTTGAGTTGCAGACAGGAGGAGCTTTAGTAGCTGGACTTCTGTTAACAGGTGTTTAAAAAAAATAAACAACTTATTTTAATGCCCAGGAAACAGTATGATGCAATCCCATAAGATGATTTGAAACTCCCCAGGGCAAATTGTAAGTTTCATTTTGTAAAGATAGTAGAAGAGAGCAGGTATTGTGGACTTTCGTTTGATTGCAGAAAGTCGCACCACCACGTTTTGAACTTCTGTCTGGGTCCTCCAACCCTACTAGAAAACTCCTTGAGAGAAGAAAGCAAAGAGTTTAGGAAGGGTTTGCAGTACTCCTTAATGTTAAATGATGAATGTTCATGTTGGCAGTACTCCAAGTAAGGTATGCATAGACTTATAGACAAGTATAGGATCTAAGTTCATGGTTAAAGGTAACAGATTTTTGTGACATGGGTTCAAAGTTAATGTTTACTCTTCCACCCCTAGAAGAGGTGGAATAAGTGACCAAAATAATTGAAATACCATACATCCTGCAAATGTGACTCCAGTAAGGTTGTTTTTTAAATTCAAGGAGGTGTATATACTAGAGGTGCACCAATACATCAGTCCAATATCAGATAGGCACTGATATAAAGAAAATTGACTGTATCAGAAATTGGCCTGATTTGGCTGATAAATGCCTATGCGTGCAGCCACAGTGCAGCATGCAGGCAACGAGGAGCAGAGCCTGGCAG
>NW_017729005.1:8084040-8086233 GCF_001723915.1 Gavialis gangeticus
CACATTTAAGACCTTTACTTAGAGACATGGTGGGTAAATTCTCGTTGCCTTACGTGTTTTCTTCCATTAATACCAACCGAGTGCCTCTCGGAGGAGGCAAGAGATGCTTTGCTGCTGTTCCTAATGGATCAATGCCCCCCACAGTGAGAGAGGGAGTGGTGCTGGGGCAGGTGCTGCCTAGCTGGGGCAGGGTGTGGGGGGAGGGAGACAGAGCCATGGCTTGTCCGGGTGGCATGGGGAGGGGGTGGGGAGTAGCTTCTGCTGCTTATTCGGCGGCTTATCCAGCGGCTACCGCCACTGCTCCTGCCACTTATCCGGGAGTGCACACAGCAGAGGGAGGGGGTGTGTGCCCTTGGATCTGGGTGGGCTGCAGATGGGGCCAGGAGCCATCCTGCGCTGTTCTCAGGGCAGGCAGTGGCAGTGCTAGGAAGGGGCTAAGGCAAAATTTGGGGTGGTGTAACCCCCCTCTGATGTCCCCCTCCCAGTGCTGCTGCCATCCACCCTGAGTGCAGCTCTGCAGCCTGCCCAGTACAGATCTGTTCCCCACCCCGCCCCGCAACCCCCAGACGAGCCACGGCTGCATCCCGTCCCCACCCTGCCCTGGCTGCAGCACTTACCCCAGTCCCACTCTCTCCCTCACTGCAGGGGCCTTGATCTGCTCCTCCCTCCCCCCTCCCCTTTCACCACAACAGACTTACCATCTGCACACAGCCGTAATGGAAATCGGATTGGTATTGGCCAATATGCCTCCTTAAAAATCGGCTATTGATATCTGCCCCCAAAATGTCTAGTGGTGCACCCCTAGTGTATACGTGTTCCTTTTACACATCACACACACAATGTTAGCAGATTACTAAGATCACGAAGTCAGGTCTTCGCAAGTTAAGAAATATCACATTTGAGACTGTGTGAAACTTGTTCAGCCTGCTTGTTGCATGTATTATGATACAGTCTTTAATTACTGTATACAAGGTGAGTTTTTTTCCTCCAAATTGGCATGGAGCAGGGGAAAGCCCCTTGTCTTATACTTACATACAAGGAAATCTCACTAAATACATTTTCATATAATTAAACTGGTGCCAAAAGCAGCATATGCTCAGCAAAGGAAACCAACTGTGAAGTTGATTAAATGCAGCCAACACTGAGCATGACAATAAAACACATGGCCCACATAGGGCAAACAAGCTGATGGGAACCTACGGCAAGGAATTTTTTTTCTTTTAAGGAAAATTTTTCATGTTCCAAGTCAAATCAGCCAAATCACTTCCAAATCCATGAGTCATTCAAGAACCAAATCTGTCTCTACTACTGGCAAACATCTTCCACCTCTTCTTGGGGATTCAGATTCTTCCAAATCCTTTGGCAGGCATCCTACATGCAGGCCCAAGCCCAGAAGCATGGGGTTTGGATGCCTCTGAGTTTGGCTTGTCTTTGGACGTATGGCCACAGGAGCAAGCTAGGGAGGGGTCTCCCATTTCCATAAAGTCAGCATGTAGCAAAGATCCTCCCACTGGAAGCTGGCCAGCAGGAAGCTAACTATGAAGCTCTCATAGGGAGTCCAGTCTACAAGCAGACAAGAGTGCAGCCCTCCGCTACACAGTGCCATTTTAATTGCATTACCTCAGAGTATTTCCCTTGCCAGGTAATAGGAACCTACAGTTACTGCAGCCTATTCATAGTTGTATAGTTTGTAGGGTCGGAAGGGACCTGAGCAGATCATCAAGTCTGACCCCCTGCCTTGGCAGGAAGAACTACTGGAGTCAAACGACCCCAGCAAGGTGTTCATCTAGCCTTGTTTAAAGACCCCCAGGGTAGGAGCCAGCACCACTTCTGTTGGAAGTTGGTTCCAGATCCTAGCCGCCCTGACAGTGAAGTAGTGCCTCCTGATGTCTAGTCTGAATCTACCTTCTGCCAACTTGTGACTGTTATTTCTAGTCACTCCTGGTAGTGCTTGGGGGAACAGGGACTCCCCCAATGCCTGCTCGTCCCCTCTGACTAGTTTGTAACAGGCCACTAGATCCTCCCTCAGCCTTCTCTTGTAGGGGCTGAACAGGTTTAGGTCCTGTAGCCTCTCCTCTTAGGGCCTGCCCTGCTGACCCCGATCATGCGAGTGGCCCTCCTCTGGACCCTCTCCATGTTGTCCACATCCCTCTTGAAGTGCGGCGCCCAGACCTGGACGCAGTACTCCAGCTG
>NW_017729005.1:8086356-8105866 GCF_001723915.1 Gavialis gangeticus
CCTCTTAGTGTCATCGGCAAATTTGAACAGGGTGCTTTTTACCCCCTCGCCCAAGTCACTGATGAAGATGTTGAACAGTGCGGGACCGAGAACCGAGCCCTGAAGAACCCCACTGCCCACATCCCTCCAGGTTGAAAATGACCCATCCACCACCACTCTCTGGGTGCAACCCTCCAGCCAGTTAGTGACCCATTTGACTGTGGAAGTGTTGACACCACAGGCTCCTAGTTTTTTATTTTTCTCCTATTGTAGCTGAATAAGATATATGGTAGTGCCCATTGAGTGCAGTCTTCCTTAGCACTGACTCTTTCAGGTCATGGTAAGCCATGCATTTTGACTTCCTCTTCACTCCCACAGCTGAGCTTCACCACTTTCCCTTTTCCAGTGATTCCTGTTTCTTCACCAGCCTTAAATGCCTGGTAAACATCACCAAATGGGGCCCCAAACAGTTTACCCACAGTCTATCACTTCCTCTCTCAGCCTGTCATATATGATGTGGCCTTGCCCTCCATGAGATGAAGTTGGACCAGGTAGCCCTGTGCCTCATCTTTATATACGTTTTTGGAGTATCCCAGGACGCATGACAAGAACACCTGGTTCCAGTAATGAGTGGGGTGCTAATTAGCACATGAATTCTTTGTGGGGGGGTATCTGGAATACGCACACGTGCTGAGCTCTGAGGTCACCGTAGCTTGAAACACTGTTGATTTGGATGGGGCTCAGCCCAACGAGCTATATGGTAAATCATGAGTCTTTGCATACTTTGCACTACAAATAAGTTAGGTGCCAGTGCTGCTCAAAAGTATGTTAATGAAGTGTCTGTGCTAAAACTAACAGCAGTTTCAAAAAAAAAGGTAACATGAATTCTGGATGAACTTAGTGCATAGGTACTATATGCAAATTGCTACAGCCAGTTCACATTTCAAGGTTGTTATTTTCACATTTGCTCCTGATTTCCATGTGCTCAGGGAGAGTAGGGTTTGGCAGTAAGGAGAGGAAGAATGGGGTTGCCAGGGGAAAAAGTTGGGGGAGGCAGAGAACAAAAGAACTCCCTGACCCCCAAGATCTATTTTCCCTGCTGTAGCAGCAAGAGGGGGATGAATTCAAGGCAAGCCTTCAAGTACTATAACCTATACCTGGAAAATTATAACAAATTAAAACATCCATATATAGAATTGGGGTCATCTTACAATTTAAGTTGTCTTCTATTCAAGTAAATACAGTATATGTTCAGGAGCTATTTTATCCATAGGGTGCAACCCACCCTGTTCAGAGCAGTGACAGGACCTGCTCTGGGAATAGGTCAGGGTTGCATAACAATGGAAGCCGGTATCTATAGGATCTCAGCCTCATTTGAAGAAGAAGTTAGAAAGTGAATAGGGCAGGGAATTTGAAGAAGAACAGATTATATCCTGATTAGACAGTTGAATGCTGTTCTGGAGACCTGGGTTCTATCTCTGCCTAATGTATAGTTCCTGTGTAATGCTAGGCAAGTTGTAGAAACCAGCATTTTCAGTGTGTGTGTTCCTTATTTTTTGAGTGACTGTGCTAAGGCCCTGAAATGCAGAACTGCTGGGCTCTCATAACTAGCTGAAGCTTCCCTCTCAAATATTCCTGATCTCTGAGCAGGGAAAGAGGAGACCAGAGGTTCCCATCCCACTTCTTGTACTTGCTGTTTTAAGTTCCCAACAAATTCATTAGTCTGAATATTAACTAAGGCTGTGAATCTCAAGATTAGAAGTCAAGATCCTTTTTCTCAGGTTGCCATTCTGGCTGAGGGCTGTTGCAAGGTCACTGAAAGCCTGTAATTCAGATCTGTATTATCTCAACCCTAAATTTTATCACTGCACCACACTGTTTCTCAATCACTAAAACCTCTTGTTTTCTTTCTGTCACCAGCATAAACTACAGGGTGAGAGTCCAGGATTTCTGATTATCCATATTGTACTCATGACAAGTAAATTGTCACCTCCACTCTTGGGGGGGAGCCCTGTTTCCCAGACCCTGGGGCTTTGCAGTCCCAATTCCTGCCCCGTCCCAGCTGGGTGGCAAAGGGAAGCTAGAAAGGACTGGAAACCAGACTTGGGGGCAGCTTCTCTGCCCCAATTCTTGGTTTTATGAGAGTTGCAGTTTCTGCCCCTGTCCCTACCACCCAGCTGGATGGCATTTAAAGCCAAGGGGCTGGGAACTGGGGCAGGGAGATGGTTGGGGGTGGGGGTTAGTCTTCTCCTGGGCTGGTGGACTCCGGCCCTGGGCACATGTCCTCTCCCACTTCCCAGACCTAGCCTCTTCCCCTCCAATACTCTCCTCTAGGTTGAACTGGAAGAGTGCATCAGGCAAGGGCTGTTCTCTGGTGTTAGGAACCGTCCCGGGGCTCCAGGAAGATTCCAACCACAAGAGAATGCCCCCCCACCTGTCCTGCTGATCTGTGGGATGGGGTGGGTCCCCACTGGGCTCCCTGAGAGCTCCTCCCCCCCTCCCCCCCCAGGTGCACTGCCAGAGAGCAAGTGCTCCCCCTTGGACAGAGAGAGGGAAAACAGGATTGCGGTATACTGAGTGACATCAACACCTAAGAGAAGTGTACAACCATTCATGTTAGTGCAGGCGGGGAGAGATCTTTCTGGTTAGAAGAAGCAGAACTTTCTTGTGGAAGAGGCATTTTTCTTCTGCCAAAAAGCCCTTGAACTGCTGCTGTATACTCCCTTTGTGTGGGGGGAGAGACTGCACAAATGTGTAATATCCGTATGTAGCTTAAGTAACAGCAACGAGGATATAATTGTCTGACATCCTAAGAGGGGAAATGTGGAACCGATTGCAGATGGCAGTGCGCCTAGAGTAACTGCCTAGCAACTCCTAAAGAGCATTGTTAGCATAGTAAGTATGCATGTGGATGCTGTACTCGGGGGGAGAGAAGTAAAAATACCCTCTAATGGCTCACCTTGTTTTCCCTTTTGCTCTGAGGAAGTGGATAAGAACAAAAACAGAGTGGAAGCTGGTCTCTTTCAGTAGGAACTAGAAAAGAACCTCCTTGAAGCCCAGAGTGGTTGTTTAGCATTTTGCTTAATGTTACTCACTGTACAAAGGGGGTCAGGACAAGTGATTTGAAAATGCATGTATTTAATTCCAGTCCATATGTGTAAAGCACCCAAGTAACAATTTTCTTTGTTGATTCTTTTATGGGCCAGTTGGGTGGGGATCTTGTCATTAAGCACAGGACCAATATTGTTTAGTTTGTTGTTACATATTAATGATCTGTAAAGCTCTTGAATGATGTTAGATTCCAGACAGGGTTTTCCCCGCCCTTCCCAGTTGGTTATCTAAAACCCACAAACCCATTAACTATTTTTATAGTAATAATAGGAAAAGGCAAAATGTGAATGTAATATTAAAAACAAATTTAAGTAAATTTATGCTCTGACTTGTGGAACTCATTGTGAGAGGATCTCTTAGAGATAACTAGTTCGTTAAAAATAAAAGAAAGGTGTGCTTGTAGTCCATTGACAATGAGGCAAAGTGATTAATGTCCAGCTCCTTCTGTACTGTAACTTTTAGTCATATTCTACTCATTTGTGCTTTTGATCTGAGTTCTCATGTCAAGATTTATCTTCTGTGGGACAATGACCCATATGGAAGGGCTAAATAGGCTTTTCAGCTTTGATGTAAATTGTTATAACCTGTGTAGATAAAAGGGGGCATCTTCAGTTATACTAGATGGGAGAAACTTGGAGCTGAAGACTTGAAGACACTGGAACTGTGAAGACACTGTGAAGTAACATGGTGGGAGACGAGACCTGACTAAACTGGGAGTTTAATCCATCTCTAAAGTATCAGGAGTAGGCCACTGCTGAAATCAGGAAAATAGATCAAATACTTTTTTTTTTTTTTAAATCTATTTCTCTGTAGTCCCAGTTACTTCAAAGTAGAAGAAAAGATAATGCTACTGCTGTTATTAGGTCTTAGTTACTTTATTGATTCAGCATGTAGTTCAATATTCAGGGCAGTCAGATGCTGTTGTGATTTGTACTGAAAATGATTGTGGAAATAGTCTCAGAATGAGTGCCAAAATCGTCAAGCAGTGTGCC
This sequence comes from Gavialis gangeticus, assembly GCF_001723915.1. Taxonomy (NCBI): domain Eukaryota; kingdom Metazoa; phylum Chordata; order Crocodylia; family Gavialidae; genus Gavialis; species Gavialis gangeticus. The sequence continues at coordinate 8,090,439 of NW_017729005.1, forward strand.
TTGATTTTTTTTTTTTTTTAGTAATGTGTTCATCTCCTTTTGTCTTCCGATTCAGTTTTCTATATCTAAATTTGAGCTGATCTTGGAGTCTAACACTCCTAGAGTGTGGGACAACCATGAACTTTTGGTAAGATTTATTATATAAGAGTGGTTTAACTAGCAAAGAGTTACTGTTTTATTTTTTTTTTATTGTATGTCTAGTTTAGGGGTTTCCTCATGTCCTTTGTGTACTCAGACATGTCAATTCATATAGAAAATATTCAAGAATTAAGCAGAGTGGAATGAAATACATCACAAAGTACTGTTCCAGTGTCTTCAAGTAATAGTTTTGAACCTGTACAAAAGTCTCTAGTTAGACCAAAACCCAAGTCTTTTTTAGTACCATCAAGAACAGTCCATTCACCATTGTATGACCATAAAAACTAGTTTCTCATAAATATGAATATTGTATACATATATAATTTAGCATGATACTCTAATTTTTTAAAGCAAAAAGATGTACTGCAAAAGGACTGAGAGGCCATTTGAACAGTAAATAGAAGCTGAATTTTGGTCTTTGTTCAAGTGCTACAAAAATCACTTTCAAACAGAGCTCAAGCAGACAAAACTTGCAGGGTAACAAGTAACTTAGAATCATGTTTAAAATAAAGAGAATGTATTAGTAAAATTGCCATAAATAACTAGATAGAGAAATGAAAAATAAGCAAAGCAGGTCTGATGGCAAAATTTTATTTAGCCTGGAATGTAAATTGTGATAGTTTAAAATAATTATTTCATGTAGCTCTCAACCCTTATTATGAAATAGATTGCATTCTTAAAAATTCTGATATTATCATCTTATCTTTAGTTTCTGTGCAGTGTGCTACTGGAGTAGAAAAGTACGTGCAGTGAAGCTGAATCTAAAGTACAATCCATTATTTGCTGACACAGCTAATAGAAATTGACAGGGTTTTGGCAGTTATTTGTTACTTGATCGGTGGTAGGTGATGCAAAGCATACAGAAGTACCATTTTATCTGTTTCAATCTTTGTTGGTCAAATATATGTACTAGTACAAAGGGTTTTTCTTCTACAGTGTAGCATAAAGCTGTATAATTGTTATGGTGCACTACAGTTTGTATGGAGAAAACAAATCATCTGAGCAGTAACCCAACACTTGCTTTCAGAGGAGTGTCCATTACTATTGAGGCAGTCTTGTTAACCTTCTGTTCAGGTCATTGCAAGTGATCCTTAGTAGGTGGTGTTAACCAGAATTTAACTGGCATGATGGACAGGCAGGGGAGAGAATGACACTTGCCATTCATACTTGTTATATTGTATAACTTAGTCATTAACTTTTTCATCTGTAGTTGTCCCTGCTAATAGTTAATACTAGTAATTGCTAATTGTTGACTCCAGAAAGTGCTGTTTAATGACCCTAGTAACATTATTACCCTTGTGCATGACTTCTAGTCTGCCATTCTGCATTAAAGGTGAATAGCAGGGGTATCACTCTTGTCTGGCTCTATAGGCCAGATCAGTGGTGTGGGGCTAATGTGTGGGCCTGATCAGGTCCATGGACCTTGTCCCCTCTCTTTTTCCCTTCCCCCAACATACTGAAGCCTGCTCCAGCTTGTCTAGGACCTGCACTATGTGTAGTATGGATCCTGGAGCCTCTGGAAGGAGTGCCATGTGTAGCACAGTTCAGCCAGGTTTGTGCGGTGCAGATCCCAGATTGGCCAGAGTGGGTGCTGCGCTGCACTGCATGTGGTGCCCATCTCAGCTGAACTGCACCACCCGTGCACCTGCTCAGGTCCTGGACTGGCTGGAGCTGGCACTGTGTGGTACAGTTTCAGACCAGGTGCCACATGTGGCTTAGTCCAGCTGCGGGTATGTAGCATGGATCCCAGACCAGCTGACTTCACATGATGTGTCTCTCCCCAGCCTCCATAGTAATATGTACAGGGATGGTGTGGCATGTGATGTGCCTCGTATGGATTTGCTCAGACCTGGGGCAGCACCGAGGACCGGATGGCAGGGCTTTGCAGGGCCATATATTTGATACCCCTGGTGTATAGGTATGGCATGAAAGGAATTTGGAGGAAAGTGACCAATTGGTAAGCAAAGTGCCATCTGTCTTGCTTTCTGGACCCTTGTGCCATGTATCTAAGCAGTGGTCTAGCCATAGAAATGACAGTTATAAGAAATCCTCTCTTATGGGACAGCAACCCTGGAGAAATGTGTGTTCTCATGGCACATGTTTCTTTCAGATGTGAAATTAGTTTGGGGCCCTTACTGCTTCTGCTTTTAAAGCAGGTACCTCTGGCTGCCAGGACATCTGGTGCTACCTAGAAAGGGGCTGGCATGCCCCGTGGGCAGTGAGGGGTGACAGGCAGGGGTGTGGGGAAGACCAGCCCTGCCTGATACCCCTAGCTTTCCCCCTTGCCCCTGCCTGACACCCCACACTGCCCAAGGGGCCCATTGGCCCCTTCCTGGGTGACCCCAGGGACTCTGCTGGCCACAGGAGCCTGCTGAAGGCAGAACTGGTGAGGGGCCCAATTCTGCTTTCAGCAGAGCCCCCTGCCTGCCCACCCCACAGCAGCGGGTAACTCTTGAGCTGTGGGGAGGCCTGATCCTTCCCTCTGCTGTGGCAGTGGCCCTGTAGGGCTGGGCTACCAGTGCGCTGTGTGCTGCCTGAGCTTCCAGGGACCCAATCCAACTTCCCAGGAGCCCTCCAGCACACCGCCTCTGCCACAAGCCTGCCTGGGCTTCCAGCACCTCACACACTGATGTGGGGTCAACTTACACTATGGATCTGCAAAAATCCTACCTTTTTTGTGCAGAAATATGGGGTCAGCTTGTACACTGTATCAATCTATAAACCATAAAGTATGGTACTCAGAATATGGTTTTCCATTTTTTGTCCATGTTTCTCTCAGGGTTTTCAGTTACAAGACAAAGTTGTTAGAACATAGTATTACTACATTTTAGATCTTTAGATCACAACCAGTAGTTTTCCCTCATTAGTATTAGCACTGTCCTCCAGGGTGAAAAAGAACAAATAGTGCCTTGAAAATCCACATGCCTCTTTCAGTGCAGGTGCTAGGCAAGCAAGTTAAATGAATGTGTGTTGCTAGCATCTGCTGCACCAAGGCCCACTAGCTGCTTAATGAAAATGTTAAGTGGCTGAAACTAAACATCTGTTGTTCAGGGGGAGAAATGTGGAAGGAATCTTCACATCCTGTCTCATCTCTGTTGGGTTTCATGAGGAAACAGTGTGCCCATTTAACAGAAAATGGGGAATAGAGGGGTAAGAGTTGTTTGAAAGCATTTAAAAACAACCATGCACACTAGACATGTAATTGCAGCCATCCTTTTGTATGTACACATTTGTTTTTTGGAGGGGCGGGGCGAAATTTGCAACATCACGATTCATGATTCATGTGTAAACCGCACCACTGGAATTGAGAGAAATGAATATAGAAAATGGAACATCTGGTGGTTCAGAGGTTTTGCCATATTCTGTAGAGCGGCAGAGCTTACTTATGAGACGCATCCTACTTTCCTCCTCTGTACGTAGAATGGAACCAAGATGTGTAGAAACAACCAGGCTTTTTGTAGCTTTGTACTTCATGCAAAGAACGTATGCGCAAGTCTAAGTCTCCCCCCACTTTTTTTTCCTTTCTCCTATTCTTTGTGTCCTTCATTCAGCTGTGCTACACCACAGCAGCCATGCAGGCAAATTTTAACTGAGACATTATTATAAATGAAACCAAAACACTGCATTGCTGTGGTTTTTCCCTTGCCAGAAAATAAGTAGCAGAGCTAAATTGAAGTACTGGTACAGGATATTTTGTAGCTATTCAGCTGCAGAATTTTACATCACAGATGGATTAGGGGAGCATGGAGGGAGGGAGGAGAGGGTATATTGTGCAGTGGCAGGCCTGCCTTGATAGAGGTTCTCAGGCAAACCTTGTTGTCCATCAGCATAGTGATCCTCATTAGTGCATGCTGAAGCTATTTATTTGCTGTTAGTGTTCATGAAATGAAAGTACGATTGACAGAGCTGATGAGAGGAAGCGGCCAAACAGGGCAATTTAGCTGATGTGCCTGACTGCTGTGTGAAATGTGACATGCTTGGCTGGTGAAAGCAGCATATACAGATCACTCAAAACTGACTGGCGAGGACCAAGCATGTGAATCTAAATCAATGTTGTTTTCCCTCCGCTGAAATTCAAATTGACATATTCTAAGAGTCTAATGTGACAGTCTGTTATCTAGAATTTTAGTTATGAATTTTAGTCCTCCAGTAAAATGTTGTTATGGCTTGTAATCTGGGGCCCAGCATTGGGTTTAACACAGCTTTTTTGTTGTAATCTGACCCCCAGGCATTTCAGGCATTTGTAGTAAGGTGACCTGTGTAGAAAATTCAGACGTATTAAACTGAGCCCCCGCATACATCTGAAGATGTGCCCGTTGGGAGCAAATTTGCTTGATGCTTACCTGTGCATTAGATTAGTAAAGTTTCTTGCATAGATGCACTTGCATGGATTTAGCTGTTTGTGCATGGTCAAAAAGCAGTTTATTTAGCTTTTTGTTAGTAGGCATGTCTGTTGTCTTGGTTGTTATATATTTTAATCAAAATACCGGAGCACAAGTTCTTAAATAAGAGAGGAAAACCTAGTTCCTAAGCTTTCTCCTGATAGCAAAAGTAATTTCCCCCAAAACAGTTTCTTGTGGAGGCTATATATTTTACTGCGCTCTTATTCTGCAGGAGGATGATAACACTGTACCTTCTGCTCCTGAGCCTCCAAGTCTGCTTTTGCATGAGCGGGGAACAAGTTTTTGTTTTGATTCCAGGTGAGTTTATATCTCTTTATTGTACTGTTGTGCAGTGGAATAGATAATCTTATATTCCTGGATTTATTCACTCAAAGGAATGCTGCTAAATTGCCCAGAATTTTCTGGCAGCATTTGTGTTATGATTATTTATCAGGGAATTATTTATTAGGGAAGGCTGTTACCATTCTGGCTCATTTCACTGAATGTGGCAATATTATGGGAACATGAATGAAAAACTGCTTTTTTATTTCTTTTCTTTCCAACCTAATTGACCCTGAGTTTACAGCTTTTAAAAAGTGTTGCATTTGCTAAGAGCAAGTATTTATGAGTAGGGGAAGTGGTTTTCCATGAAACTGCTTGGCCATTAAGATGTTCAGTAGCTTTGTATTCCAGCTTTGTAACTGGAATTATGTCAAAATGATTCAAGTTTTGTGATTTTGAAATGTCAGTGTAGAGCTATTTTAATATACTGAACATTTTGCTAATGTCAGGTTTAATCAGTTTTAAGTTACCTGGACTTTTTAAGGCCTGACCCAACTCTCATATAAATCAATGGCAACACCCCCATTGACTTCAGTAGCATCAGTATCAGATCTTTTATTTTTGCTTCTGTCAATTATATTAATGGTTAATTTTCTTTCTCCCCCCACCCAAGTTTTGATCTGCACAAGAAGTGTCCACTCTGTGATGTGATGTTTCCACCTAACTATGACCAGAGCAAGTTTGAACAACATGTTGAAAGTCACTGGAAAGTGTGCCCCATGTGCAGTGAGCAGTTTCCTCCGGACTACAATCAGCAAGGCTTTGAGAGGCACGTGCAAACTCACTTTGATTCAAATGTGTTAAATTTTGATTAGAGGAGGCATTTGCGTTTTTCTTTTCTCAACTTAATTGCAAAAAAGACCTAGAGTGGGCAGTCCACCTATAGAACAGGAACATGCAGCTTTCATATAACTTAATGCAGATTTCTGCTTAAGTGCTAGTAATGCTCTACTGTGTAATTGGATCCCAGGCATATCTTTGGCTATCAACTGTTACTGGTTTAGACTCTCGATGTAACATTTTAGAAGGAAAAAAAGCCTTACGTATCTGTATTTATTCCTGTTCAGTGAAATTTGTAAGGAGACAGGGATAACTTGGTTGTGATTTATCCATAGAAAAAGTAGACCCAATTTCTTGTTGCTGTACTATTTTACAGGATGAACAGAGGTATCTCTTGACCATGGTAATTGGAGCATGATTAAACATTAAAGCATAGAGTATGTAATAAACAGATGTTTCACATAGTAATCTTGTGTATTATTTCTTTGGATATAGTTGATGCATAAAGTTATGTAACTTACCTAATGGAAATATAGTTTTCTAATCCATTTCTGAAATGTAGTTGCATGTCTTATGAGATTTACATGCTTGTAACAAAAAATAAATGGCAAATACTTTACTTTTACATATAAAAATATTTGTTTTAGGGGATAACCTTCAACTAAGTAATGTTATACTGTAAGACAGTATTTTTATTAATTGAAATAAATTGCTGTGCTTAGATTACTTAGAAATAATTATATAAAAATCACCACCAATCAGTTGCATTTGCATTCAGTAAAAAACCTTGTATTCTTTTTGATTGGGTTTCTTTCTTCTCCGTTTTAATTGTGCACATTATTTTACATTAAGTACCAGCAGCACATATATCCAAACACTTCAAGGAATTACTTAACAATGTATTATCTAAACTGAGAAAGTTATTTTTTTTGGATAATAAGTTGCTCTCTACCTGTTGTACAGTAGTCTTGTTGCATTAAAAGCGAAGTTGTTCCTGAAGGCTGGTTTTCCCTGTTTTATCATTCACTCAGGAAAACGTGACTTGATTTAAAAAATGTTCTTGGTGTGAAAGATGACTTCACTATTTGTCAAACACAAATGGTTGCTTATCTCTATCTTTTTATCTGGATGAGATGCTTGAGGTATTAAGGTACTGAGTAATTTTTTCTGTATTCCTTTTTTATTTACATAGATAATACAGTTTTTCAAGGGTGACCAGCAACCATGTTATATATAAATAAAATAACCTTGGTTTAAAATTTAGGGCAACAGAATTTTAGAACCTAAAATTAACACGCAGGACCAAGTGGTGGTTGCATATTCAGCCAAAGATTGCCCTAAAATTTAAACTAAGGTTTTATTTATTTATATAAATGTTGTCAATCATGTGCTCTATCTATCTATAGAGAGATGTACATGATTGACAACATTCAACTATTTTAGTGCATATTCAGCAGTATTTTGTTTGGTTCATCTTTCATTCTTACTAGTATATAAAACATATGCACAGAACATGTTTGAAAAGATAAAAATAAAGACTTAAGAAGTCCCACTGTGATGGCTGTAGAGGGCACCAAAGACAGAAAACAACCTCAAAACCAGTTTGTGTTGAAGCACAGGTCGATACTTGTTTTGCCAGAGTATTCTAGGAAGATTTACAGAGTAAATTCCCTAGAGTGTGAGTGACAGAGTGGTTTGTATGTATTTATAAATATAAAACATATACGTGGTGCTCAGCTGGGCATCAAAACCACTGGAGTATTTAGGAGTTAAAAATGTTTTTCCCTAAAGAAAAGAAGAATATCCAAGGCCACTAAATAAGGGCTAAATTGGATCAAAGGAGAATATGTAAGGATCAGTTTTTAACTGATGAATCTTGAATCTCATGTGGTATATGAACAGAATGGACACCATCACAGCTTTCTTATATAAAGAAAGGAGGTTGGCCCCGGGGGAGCGGGGACACTGCTGGATACAACTAAAATATGCCACATATTGTAGTGTTGATTTTTGCTAAGAACATCTTGTTTCATTCTACCTAATTGATACTTAAATGGGTTGCTGAATGCTCTGCTGCTTTTACCATAACAGGGAACTGAATAATGCATAAAAATAGCATTAGTGTATGTAAACCAAACTGATCACTCTTAAAACCAAAGACGAGTCATATTTGTTTTTCAGTCAGAGGCAGTTTATTTTAAATGTGATTTGATTTACATTTATAAGCAGCTTTCTTGACAGGAATTCATTAAGTTGCCTTCAGTTCTAAAACAAACCTCTGTCACTTTCGAACTTAATGTACTTTGTCCCCAACAAAACATATGAAAATATAATTTAAAGCACACTTTTCACAGACACAGTACAATACATTCACTATACACAGTATAACAAAATAGTCCCATCTTTACCTGTTTAATAATACTGTCACAATGAATAGGTAAATAGAAACTGGAATTTCATTTTGATAGTTGAAAGGAATTGACATGCAACAATGACATTTTATGACTGTTTAGCTGTTAAACTTGCTTATCCAACCTGTAGTTTCTTGCAGTAGGAGCTGAGACAATACTTGCTCTCCAGACTTATTGCCAAACTATAGAAGAAATGGCCAAATGGGGCTTTTATGTACCAACAAATTGATTCTTAAGTCTGCATCATCCTTTATACCTAATTGAAAGCATTGCATTGTACAACCACTGTTGTCTGTTCAAGATTGAAATGGATGGAATATATGTAAAAGGAGAAACTGTTTACACTTTCAGAACCCCTAAGTGAGTATTCAGCAGTTCTAAAAGGAAGTTCATTTATCTAGTTCAAAACATTTTGAAGGCCAGCAATCATCTTTTTTTTTAAATGGAGAGGCTATTTCCCATTTGTCTGAAAATCCACACCAGGTTAAGGAAAAAGAGAAATGCATTTTAAATACATATTTTTTTCATGGGATATAAGCCTCAATTTGGGGGGAAGAGGTTGCATAAATAGACTATTGGTAAGCTAAATTGGTAATCTGAGAGCAGCACTTGTGAGAGAATGCTCAAAGCAGGATGATAAGGTAAGCAATAAATATTCAGTTATGGTCCAGACACTAAGTTATTTTGTGATGACTCGTTTTATGTCAGTCTTTGTCCACCTCCTGCAAGAAGCATTTCAGCATCATAAAGGCTCATATGTTAATTTTCAGCAAATGGATTTGTAAAGCTAAACAGACATTTCCAATCAGAATGCAGTGACCTACAATAAGAGGCAAAAATATACAAAAAAAATCTTAAAATACAATGAACATGAAGGAGGTTCAATAGAAATTCCCTTAACGCAAATCATGTACCTCCTTAAAACATGCTTAGGTTTTTTAAAAACTTTTATTTGCAACCACAGGCACATGCTAGTACAGTAGTTGCAAGAATTGGCAACACATAAAACATAAAATCTGTTGGCAATAGAGAACTACAAAGTGCTTTAAAACTTCATCTGAGATGAAGATATAATTTTCTCACACACACACAAATTTGCACTTAAGTATTTCCAAGCGTCTTTCTAACAGCATAATTCAGGGGAAAATATTTAGTTGGACTTGGAATCTTGGTCCTCAAAAGTCTGATGGGCATGAACTTAATATGACATCTTGTACAAAAAAAAAAAAAAGGAAAAGTAGTAGTAATTCCTAACACTAAAGTGATTGTTTACTAGTTCAAATGGCAAGATCTTTCAGCATTTCAAGAAGAAAAAAATTGCAAGATAATATAAAATACAGCAAGCACACCTTTTATGTATGTTATTTAAGTATGAAAATATTTTTAGCATATTATGTTAAACATTCTTATTTATATTTCCAATACCTAAAGACTTGCTACCCCACTGATAACTTCATTACAATAAGGCATGTTAACCAGGTTGACAATGTTGGTATTGTTTTGGTTTTGTACATACGTTAACTGATGTGTTTGAAAGTCTTCAATCACATTACAATCTTGAAATGATGTCAGTGCCAAGCTTCCCTCCCCATACTCATATTTAACACTGCAGTACAACTAAATATGCAACACCCCTATTTTTTAAAATTTTTTTTTGGAGAAAAATGTTCTGAAGAATCTATAGCTTTTTAGCACCTTATCTCAAAGTAATGAAAATGGGTATGATGATTACATGTGCAAATGTACAAAATCATTAACTCTACAAAGATACATCATTCCAAAATTACAGAAAAATTTAAAGCATGCATTTAATTTTTTAAAGGGTTGCTGAATGCTTCCCCTGAAAAAGGTGGCTGTTTTCAAAATCAGCAACTGCTGGTGAGGATTTCTTGGCACATTTGTGACCAGCATGTTATTGCTGCATCTTCCTGATAATCTCAGCAGACACTGGGGGATGGAAATTGATTGTGTGGTGCCGCAGGCCCTGAGCTGTCTTGTAACTCTTTCCACAACGACATTTGAATGGTTTGCGTACACGGATCTGTGTTCTGTGGCCATTCTTGGCATGGTACTTGATACCGTTCACATTCTGAGAGAGAGAGTGAAATATTAGTTGTCAAATGGTCTAACAATGTTTTTGGCTTCCTGTTATAAAATAGAAATTGACTATTAAATTTTATGGGACAAAATTGAACAACTATTAGGAACTATCTTTAGGTGTTCACTGCAGTGCAAGTACTTCTCTTATTCATTCAAGATGTGACTAAAGGCTGAGTCCTAGGAATAATTTTGTTCTATATACACAACAGCAGGTCCAACATAACCTTGGTAACTGTTTTCTATCATTAAATGTTGACATTTTCCAAAATACTATACAGTAGTATCAGAAATAATGTTCTACATTTTCTGACAGTTTCAGTGAGAGTTTTTTTAGATGTAACGCTCACATTAGCAAACCAGGGGCAGTAGGTTGACCAGGAAGTGGCACTTGAGTATCCAACAACCTTTCAGAAGGTTCAGGGTAGTTGTCAGTGTTGTAGGGCAATATCTAGAGAAATGACTATACAAGTAACAGTCACTTCCATGGAGAACTTTATAAACAGACAGAAGCTCCTATCATTCCCCAATATCCACTTAAAGATGCAAATAGTAGAAGAATAACCATGGTATTGTTGGGCAGGAGAGTGGTTTTTCTATCACCCACCTTTGTTTTCCCTTTAAGGAAACAAAACACCAAAGGCGTCACTGACGTTGTCTAGAAGAATCCTCTCAAGTACTTAGTTTCACCTGCAGGATCAGAGCACTGGCAGCTCTTTTGACAGACAGCTCAAGAGTTTTTTTGAAGACTGATTGAAAACTTACTTGTCTTCTCTGATATTGCCTCAAGTTTTTCTGATAGATAATGTCATGTACAGAGCAGCTTCTGTGGGATGGAGAACTCATCCGCTTTGATGTTCCTTTCCTGTATACTATCTGCTCCCTCTTCAAGAGGCTTTCATAATATCAATGCTGACCTCTCCACGTGGTAATATTTTCCAGAGGAAAGGCCCTTTGAATGTTTGGCAACAATAATAAGGCTACAGCATTGCAACTCAAACTATATCTTCTCTGAATTTCTAGATTTCAAGAGTCTCCAACACTGCTTGCTTACACTAACATAGACGTCAAGTAAGGGCACAGCTGGTAGGACAGGAATATCATCAGAGACTCCAGAACACTACTGAACATTGCTTTTTACTATATTAAAGCAAGACAGGTTTTTCTTTGGTACACCTGAGCCTACTAGCACAAAAAACATGAGCTTAGTGCATGAAAACTAGGAGCATTCAGTCTGTTGATCAAGAGCTGGTGGGCAACTTGCTAGTAACACCCTTCATCAAAGGGGAATTATAGTGGCCTGATAGTATTTTGTTCCCTTACACAATAGAGCCACGGTGACAAAACTGTGGCTCCCAAGCCTTATGTGGCTCACTGGTGTGGTACTCTTCGGGGACTTCTCTGCCAAAGCCATGTCCGCTTCTCCCTGAAGGGGCTCGGGGGCTGCCAGAGGTGGGGGCTGCAGCCACGCTGCTTACTCCAGAGTGTGCTCCCTGTGGGGAAAGCTGGAGCAGGTCGGCCGTGCAGGGGGTGGTGGTCACCTCCAGTCCAGGTCGCTCAGCACTCCAGAGTGGAGCGGGGGATGGCTTCAGTGGAGGATCGGATGGGGCTCCCAGGGTGAGTAACTCTAGCTACCACTGCAATAGAGAGCAAGCTGGGCTTCTTTGGATGAAAAGCTCACCTTAAGTTAAATCGAGGTAGAAACTGGTGAAGTTCAGACAGAGCTGAGCAATTGGTCTAGCCAGAAATAAATGCTTCCCTTCATTTATTATCCTTTGCTGTGAACCCTACCTGCAGTTAGGCACTTAATTTTGGTTGCTTCAAAACTCTAGGGGCTAAAGCACTTGTTACTGCGAAGGCAGATGAGCATTCAAACCCCTACTCTAAATCAGGCAAAGCAGAAATGTAGTCTTGAATCTGGTATCCCAGCTGAGTATCAAGCTGTTAAGTTCTGAGGTGCGTTGGGTGAACAATCTCTCCTCTTGAAGCTACTTAAAGTTGTGTAAATAAATATACAGTGGGCCAGGTCAAATGAAAGAAAAAGACCAACTCCACAGACCAGTAGTCCTAGTACTTATATAGGATGGGGGAAACAGAAGCGCAAGCATCTTTTCCAGTCACTGCTTTCACAAACTGCAACAGCCCCTACAGGAGAGAGCTGAGCCTTCTCCGGAGCTCTGGAAGACTCAGGTTCAAATCTCTGCTCTGCTTGATCTAAAGCAGGGGTCAAAACTAGGCCTTATGCATCCTGAGGGAATGTCCTAGCCCAGGTGTGGGCAAAACAGTGGATCCAATGGCCAGCTGGACTCCATTTCCCAGCAGCCCTTGCCCATGTCACTGTGGCCAGTTTTCACTGAAACCCCAGTAGTAGCAGTGCAGGGCCTAGCAGCATTGGCAGGGCATGTGGTTGGGCTGGGGTCTTGCAGTGGTGACAGTGTGGTTCGGAGCCGGGGTAGAGCTGTCATCCGCTACTTGGATACCCCCGCCCAAGGAGTGTGGGCAGCAGATCACAGCCCTGCCCTGGCTCCAGACCAGCTAGTCTCTGTGGAAACACTGGCCCTGCGCTGTCACTGTGCCACTGCTACTGGGGTCTCCGTGGAAACTGACTACAGCAACACAGACAAGAGCTGCTGGGGAATGGAGTCCACCATGGGCTCAGTCCGGCCAGTGGGCCAGACTTTTTCCACCCTGCTCTAGCCAGTAGATTACTGGCTTTTTCTGAAGAGAAGGACAAGTACATGACTCCTATGCAGGTAACTTCTGGTTTAGGTGTGCTCAAAATGTACTGCAGGATTGAGCCAGGCTTGTAAAACAGACATGGGGGTATCTAAGCCTTCAGGTTAAGCTATGGCGCTGAATAGGATCAGTACTTAAATGGCTTTGCATATATCCACCAGTGGAAACTTATGTGCCTACAGTATTTAGCAGTAGCCAAAAAATGATTTTAAGGATGTCAGTGGGCTTGCCTGTGCAAGACATTTACTGTGGAGCTGCCTAATTAGCTCTGCAGTAAAGTGTCAGTGTCTGTGCGCTGCCCTATTAGGCTGCAGTAAACTAATAAACGCTGCCGTAGGTTATTACTTGTAAATACAAGTACTATTCTGAGGTGGTATTATTTACTGCACAGCAACACATGTGTAGACACTGACGGGGCTGGTGGGGGCGTGAGGGTGCTTCATTGTGGGGGCTGCCTGCCGGCTAGCCCCACACTGAAGCACCCTTATGCACCAGCCAGCCCCTCCACAGCATGCTTAATGGGATGGGAGCAGCCCTGGGCTGGCAGGCTGTCCCCCTGCCAGCTAGCACTGCTCCAACCCAGCTCAATGTGTTGCGGTCTTGGGCGCACATGTGAACACAACACCCAGAAACAAACTGCAGCACTATGTGTGTCAGAGTTTATTGTGCCACATTCATTTCACATGTAGATGTGCCCAGTGATGCCTAAATTGTGGATTTAGGTGCCACAGAAAAAAAATCAGAACAGATTTTAGCTATTGCAGGAAAGTAATCAAAGGTAAAAACGAACAAAGCAGCCAACCACAACTTAAACTCATTTTGGAAACTATAGTAAAGTCCAGAATAATAGGGAAAAAGGCCTTTCCCTTTTTTTAAAATCGAGAAAGTCTTTGATAATTATGTATACTAAACAGCAAAGTGTTTGGGTAAGGGTGGTATGGGGTTTAGTAAAATCTACAGATCATAAATACCTTCAGTTGGCATGGCAACATGATCATTTACTGAAACTTGTTTTTATTTGCTTGGCTGTTTGTTATTGGATTCTTTAATGATGTAATTTGAAACACCATGAGTACATACACATTTGGTAACAGAAAAGAAAGCAGAATAACCCACTCCAGGCAGATAAGTGCTAGGAAATTCCATCTTGAACTGAGCTATAGGGCTAACTGCGTTATAGAAGGTTTAAAATATAGTAAAAAGCTCAGATTTTGAGAAACCAGTGTAACATGAAACTTGATCTCCATCTCGGCCTAAAAGAAAACTGTTGTTAGAATTACAGTCAGCTCTTCAGCAGTTTTTCCACTGCACTAATGTAAACACTTTGTTGTGTGTCTGGGTTAAGTTCGTTGAGGTATGGAGGAAAACATTGCCAAATCCATATATCACTTTTACTGCTCTGGAAACTTGGGTTGCTGATTATATACTCTCACACATAGCTAAGAAAGAAGGCAGCAGTGTAGAGAGACATGTAGGAATTTTAGATTGGCTGAAAGAACAATCAAACTGGGACCAGAACAGGAAATATGAGCGATTCTACACGTCACTGGTGGTTTGTGCGAGTGCAGGGTCACTTTACACAGTAACACTGGTGAGGCTAAGGCATTAAAATTGCGACAAGGTAAAAGTCATTCAATAGTTGTGTAGAAACATCAAGATATTTGAGTTTGCTTTTTACTGTTTGGATATTTAAGAAGTTCTCTTAGGCAAATAGTGAAATTTTTAAAAGTTCTACTTGTCAGAAAACTGATTTACTACTATAGAAAACTGATTTGCTAAAATGCCATGTTTAACAGGTAGGGACAAGACTGGACAATTCAGAATATCCCCAAGTGTATAAACCTGGGCTGAGCTTGCTTCTACAGCAGCATGCTAAGGCTTCCTTGTAAGCCCACCTCCTCTCCTAAGCCCCAGGAGGCACAGACTTGATTCCTCCTCCCTATCCAGAGCACTGGACTTGTTCTTCCTTCCATGTCTTTCCCCTCCAGTCACTGTTTAGTGTTTCTTGCCTATCTTACCTCTCCCATGCTCCTTTGTTCAGAAATCAGTGTCTGTTAATGCCTCTGTCTGGGCTACTCTATGGCACACCCTCTTTGTTGCCCTCAGGAAGGCCTAGAGCCATTCCTTAATCACTTCCCATCAGCTCTGGGCTAGCAGGTTGGCCAAGGCCCACTTTATGTTCTTCGAAAGTGCCTCAAACTTTCTCAAGCTAATCAGGCAGTCACTATCAGTTTCAAGAGAAGGTGATTGCCTTTCCCAACTTCAGGGAGTTCTGGCCAGCAGATGTGCTGCTGAGGTCCACAGAAAGCATGGCCCCTACCAGGTACTTTCTTTGCACTACATAGTTTTTACAACATAGGGATTACTCAAGAGCAAGAGAACTCTGCTTACTAGGAAGAAGGGGTTTCTTATTTAGAGATTAGGGGTGTGCAAAACGGGCTGTATTTGATTTGGATCACTGTCTGAAGATTCGATACTGATTTGGAGAATCAGAAATTCGGCCATAGACACAGCTTTAAATGTTTTTTCTACATACCTCAAG
>NW_017729005.1:8106166-8135612 GCF_001723915.1 Gavialis gangeticus
GCTCCTGTGGGACGCTCCATCCACCCCAGCATCTCAGCATTCATGAGCCACCTGGTACCTAGAGGTATGTAGAAAAAACATTTAAAGCTGTGTCTATGTCTGAATCCTCAAATCTTTCTGAATCTCTCCGAATTGAATCAGCGATCAAACCTTTGCACAGCCCTACCAGAGATGGTCCCAAACAAATTCAATTACAGATTTCATTGGCACAGGGGACATAGCTAAACTATGGGTTTGATCTCGATCTGTCCTGGCCAGTCCACATCTCACCTCCGTGGCCCCTTGTTTCCCCTCAGTCTCATGCTACATGATGTTTCTGTGACCTTCAAGGCCTCCCATTCCACACAGCCACATCCTAACCACCCTGCTGCTCCAACCACCCTTATTCTCTTTGCCCAAGGCCCCACATCACCCTTTGCATTGTGCTGACTTCTTCTGCAAACTCATGCTGCTTTCTCTACCCTGATAGTCCCTGCAGCCACTACAGTCGCCATCCTGTCTTAAGCCTATTTACTGCAGGCTCATAACACTTTACTTCCCTTCTCATGTTCCCTTCTGTTTCCCCCTTGCTGCTGTTCATTAATACATTTTTTTTCATAGAGCATAAAAGTTATGTGTATAAAATTGAAACTTTCACTATAAGAAATAAGAAAATGTATCTAATAGTGTTGGGGTGCTGCTGTAGCCATGTTGGTCCAGGAAATATGTCAGAGGCAAGGATTTTTGTGGATGATACCTTTTATTGGCCTAACTGCATGGAAAAATTGGCAGACTGTTTTTCATCTTTGCTGAGCCTGCTTTTTCCTCAGATGTGAAAAAAAATGCAGTGCATTCAAAAGCTTGTCTAAGGGCCTTGTTATATGTTAATTTTAAGTGGCTCCTGGAGGTCTTTACACCTGGATTGTCCAAACATTATCACCTGAAACTACTTTTAAGCACTCTAGGCAACTTAAAAGTTATACCACTGCAGCCTTGGTTCATCTCTGATAGTGTTACCAACCTCGTGTTACACTAACATGTAGCCACTCTAGGCTACACATTAGTGTAAATACCCCCACTCACCCATCTCCCCCCACTGGCCTGGATTGGGCCCACTGCCTCTACCCCACCCTCCCCAGATCCCCACTCGCTGCCCCCCTGCCCATTTGTGGCTGCCTGTGCTGTCTGTCCCAGGCAAACAGTCATGGAAGGGCTAACCTGCCTACCTGGCTACAACCACCACAGCTGCTGCTCTCTTCCCTGCCTGCTCCCCTGAGACAGAGAGCATGGGCAGCCACAGGGTTGCGAGGTGGGGGGCAGGATGGGAGCTGGAGAGCAGAGGGAACCCCAGGGGCAGGGTGGGAACCCCGGGAGGAGGGGGGGCGGGGAGCCTGAAATGGGAGGCAGGGAGGAGAATTCTTACCCTTTAGTCCTCCAGGCCCCTGCTGGCCTGAAAGTGTGACTTCTTCAAACTCGTTAGCACTAACACCGATAAACATTTAGGCAGTTCATGTGTAACAAGGCCCTAAGCCAATAAAAGATATCAACTACAAAAACTCTTGCCTCTTGAAATGTATTTGACCAACTTTAGCCATTAATAGGTCCCCAAAATTCATTTAAGCCAATGATTAAAATTTAGACCAACCCTCAATATGCAGGCTTTTCTACTGAAATAAAACAGGTACACTCACAGGTTCCTAACAATACACAGCAAATTCCCACTCTGGAATGATACGATCACATCATGTGTACACTGGTGAAACTCTTGTTATTTTTAAGGAGACAAGTGAGAGATTGTTAAAAAGAACTCAGTGTGTGCATGGAGAGGTTGTACGTTGGAAGTGAAAGGAGTTTGTTGTGCTTGTAAGTCAGTGCATCTGCTTTACTATGACATTTGAATGGTAAAAAATTGAGGTTGGCCTGGACATGGATGTTCCTTTAACTGTTGAGTTACTGGATTTTTAGGGCTTGTGTTACCAGGCAACACATAAGGAACTTTAAGTGCCAGTTCTATGTTGTCATTATGTAGGCTGTGAATCAAAGAACCTGAGACGGATGCATAGTTTTAGAATAATAGAATTTATCTATTACATATATAAAATATAGTTGAAATGTTTAATTTGCTTTTTAACAACTTTCCATATAGGTTCCTCTGTATAAAATATATTGTTACAATTTCCCTATCCAGAGGTAGCCACCATGTTACTGAAATATCAGTGTCTGAATTTAGATGGCTGCTAACAATCTAATGAAAAATTTCAAATATATATAATATAAATACAGAAGTTTCATCTATAGCTCACCAAAAATCTCTGCTGCATGTTCTCTGGCCCCTAGTACATATACCTAAAAATAATACTAATAATGGAGATGGATTTTCAATGCAGAATTATATCCAGAGTATCTAGCAATCAGTGTTCTTCTAAATATCTTAGCCATTTTAGAAATTACACTAACAACAGGCTTAAAATCCTGTTAATAAATGTAGCCTTCAATTTTAGAAAGCCTTTTGGATATTGTACTTAAAAAAAAAAAAGGTTATGCCACAGAATAGAAATCAGAGGCTTCAATAATACTTCAGTGTATTGGTAGACAACTTTATGTCTTCAAAAATAAAAGAAAAACCGCAAAAGAGCAACATGTTTATGATTCACTTCTATGGGGGTGTGTTTAGGAAACTGCCAACTGATAACAGCTAGCCTGAACTATATAATCTTTGGTAACAGGGAAAATTGGACATTACTTCTGGGGAGGGAATTATATCTTGGGGATGTTTTAAGTGTGATTGAACAGACATACAGGCCAGTAAGGACTTGATAGTTATCTGGCCTGTGTAAAGATGTTTTCTTACTACAGCTTCCATCTACCAACTTCTGAGTATTTGTTACATCTATTTTTGCACCTCTTCTTTTAATTGCTTAATGACATTAATTACCCTATGGCAGACACTGCACCAGAGTCCTGTACAATGCCAAGCCAAAGGGAGTGTTTTCCCTGACTGGGTCCTGAGCATAACAAATAAAACTACTGCAACAATAATACTGCAGCAAATAATGTATTTTTATAAAACAAAGATCACATAAATGCTGGGCAGAAGAAAGGTTCACTGTCTTCCTTACCCCCTTCAGCTGTTATGTGGCCCTGGTAAGTACTGTATGTGAGTGTCAGTGTTCTTGTTTGTAGCTACTACTGTTTTACAACCCTCTGTGTGATTACCCAGAGCCCACCAAAAAATCCCAGTGCACGCTCCTTTGACCAGGATACTGTGGCAAGCTCAACAAATAATTCTTCTGAGTGGGAGTTAAACAGAGGAAGGAAGATGAAGGCAAAACTCAGGGAAGGAAACAAAGATAAAACATACACACACATTAGACCAAGAGGAAAAAGAAGGAAACAGAAGCGACTAAGGGGAGAGATGAGGTGAGACAGAAATGCCTTTATGCATCTGAACTAAACAAGAAGTGAGTATTATTTTTCACAAAATACGGTACTTCTTATTTGCTGCTTTCTCTGTTTGTCAACCTCTCTATGGGTCATTAATTTGTTCCCTGTCTGCCTGTTCTAACATTAATCGTGTGCAAGACATCTTTTAGACAGTCCTCATGCATTTGAGATGAAGGTAGCGAGATAGCAGAAGCAGACAGGAACAGCTTGCTTATTTGGGCAATAAAAAGACAGAGGGGCTGGCAGTCAAACAGAGAACAGACAGGATATAGCAAATTACAGGGTTCTCCTCCTAGCGTTTTCCATTAAATAAACGTTTTCCTCAATGCATGGATGCCCTCTGGGAAAAGTGACTCCTAACAATCACTATGGCTTGTTTGCTTCCTGAGCTAAACATTGAGCTTTTATTCCTCACCCTTCCTCTTTACCTCAATCCTTCCTTAACAAAAACATTCATCTTGCATAATACAAACACATCTGCTTGATCACACCAAAATATGTTTTCCTCCCTAGATTATTTGCTTTTCCTGTAACCAAAAATTACATAGTTCAGACTAATCTCTACAAACTAGATTTGTGCATTTAACTAGGAAATACACTAGTTTTTTACTTCTGCTTTGTAGCTAGTACTTCCACTAGCGTCTAATCCTTGCATAGCTTAATATGCAACTTGTGCTATGGCTTTTCTGCCAGTTCAGAACAACTGAGGAATCAGTAAGATGCACATTTTCAGGCACCACTCATGTTTTGCTATCATCAGGATTTATATGCTTCAGAAGATTTCTGATCTCCCTTCATTTCTTTCATCTTTCAGCCTTTTGTTCCTTTAAAAGATCTTATTCAACAGTTCTTAAAGAAATGAACTGTAGACGGGGAATCCTTTCAGCCTGTCAGATTTTAAAAGATTCTCCAGTTCTTCAAGCAAATGTTTGAAAAGCAGCTGACACAGAGAATCCTGCCCACATCCCATTTTCACTTCTTAGCATCATTCATATTATTAAGGGACTTTGCCTAAAACAAAAATGTCAAAATTTATCATCTGCTGCAATAATTAGTGTGCAATGATATTCCTTTGTTTGTGACATCAGAGAAATCTCCATATATGCCAACTGATGTTGCAAAAGGAGGTTAGGGCTTCAAGAGAGTTTACTTCTGCAAATATATATAAATATCCTTTGTGATATAAGGAGAGGGAAGAAAAGGAGGAAGAAGTAGTTTCTTGGAGCATGTGCTATGCAAATCTTGCAGTCAGTTCCTGTGGGCAGACTGCTATATAGACAAGTCATTGGGGGTCTGCACTGAGGTTTGTAAATGCAGATTAATTTACAAAACCAGAGCCTGAATTTATTATACACAGAAGTTTCTATGAGGTAACAGCTTTGCATTGCAAGAGGAGGTCTTTATCTTCTCAGAAGTTAAATATTATCTTATGCATATCACCTGTAGTAGTAAATGCATCACTGGCAAGCTTTCAGTTTAGTTAAAAACTATTACACTATCTGTAATAGTTCTTCTACAGAAGAGATCCATTCTAGCATTAGTATAAATAAGTTTTATATGGAATATGTGCAATTCCATTTTACAGATGATTCTTTTGGTATCATCTTGCAAGTTTTACAATAATTACTATGAATACGTAGTTCTAAGATATATAAAATCATCAGTTTTTAATTGTATTTAGAACCTCTCTCGATTTAACTGATAAGGACCAAAATATGCATTGGTTTTGTAGCTAATATGAAACAATGCTGAAATGCTGTAAAAATTAATATGAAAAAACTCTCAAAGGATACAGAATTGCTCTAACAGGTTTTATCCTCTGGTGTCCCAAAAAGAACCAAGTCAACACTCACCTTATATCTTTTTTTACATCCAGGAACAGGGCAGGCAAAAGGCTTCTCATCCCCTCCATTCATACACATTGAACTAAGGATAGCTTCAGAGCTGATGGCGCTTTCTGTAGTCCATGATTCATCACTGTCTGATTCTTCATAGTCTACTTCTTCCTCATCATATTCGCTACCTAAATAGGGTGGTGAGATAAAACAAGACTAAGGTAAAGTCACTGCAAAGCAATTCATATTTATTACATGGTTCCCAGTGACTTACAACTTTCTTTTCTGCATTGCTGGAAGACAGGTATTTTTAATTCCATAAAGCTGTCCTTTATTAATATAGCACCTTCAGTGGCTAAAGAAGACACTAGTGATGTCTTCATAAACAATTAGCTGCAGAGGTCTAACTATGGATTGGTCAAAAACAAAATTTCACTACTTCACAAAGAAAAAGATCCCTCCCGTCTCCCTCCAAAGTCCACTTGGAAAACTTGCATTTTTCTCTGACGTAAAGCTGATTTTTAAGAGCTTTCCTTGATGCAACAATTCTGAAGAGTGTAATTCTACAGATCATAAACAGTGTAAAATAATATGTTGACAAGTCCTAATGCATTTACTAGCCTGTTGGAATTAATAGGAATTATAGCACAACATTAATAAGAATTATATTGTAGCAATTATAGTTGTGAAATTCATTCCCTCAGGTGTGGGAATAAATTGCATTGTGTGGCTGCCCTGACCAGACCAGACCACCATACATTCCAGATAGGCGACCACGGCTGTTTGAGCAGCTGGTGCCGAGTTTGTTTATTTTGTTAAGATTCCAATAACTATCAATAAAATTTGGTGAAGAAGTTAAATGTGAAACAAGAGAAATTGGGAAGGCAGGATTTCAGCTATAAAAAGTAAGTACAATAATAAAGGGAAAGCCCTGGCTGATAAAGGCAGTAAATAAAAATAGAAAGGGGGGGGGAAGTTTGTAGGGGCTTCTATGGTGTCAGCAGGAGGTGGTGCTGGGGAAACAGCATTTCCCCTCCTATATTGCTGCCTCTACCTAGCCCTCTTACAGTTTTGTCCTTTCTGCTGGCAGAGAGGAGGATTTGGCTCCAAGCACTGGAATAATTCCCATTGTTCAAGACAGAGCCTTTATAATTTTTATACCACTACTTTCAGTTGTTTCCTTCACTCTGTCTGTGTGTACAATGTCTGTAAACAGCTCTGTAGTCCAAGGCGAAAATGCAGACAGAAAACTCATGTTTCAGTGACTGAGTCTTCATTTTTAATTGATGTGAAATTTAATACACACCTATAGATAGAAATTTTTCCCGCTTGGATTTCTTTCACTTTTCCTTTTCTCACTCTCTCTTAATCTACTCTTTATTCATGAGTAAAGATGCGTGTCAGCCGGTAGCTGTAAGTACTTAGGGATACTGAGCTTTAATCAGATATTGTAAGTTAGCTCACAGATGTCAGGCTCTGCTAGTTTCTTTCCTGTGGTTTTCATTCGTACAGGGTGGTGCACAGATGAGGGGAGATGGATTGTTTTCCACCATTACCACATATAGATGCATATATACACATTCACTCACTCTGCAAAAACATCTGGAAAACTCACTGCTATTGACTGTGATTTCTTATCCCATACAGAATAATTGAAAGTCAAAGCAAGCATTGTTGACTTCTAAAAATATTTTTGAACTTTAGGAACAGATAATATAAAATAGGTTTGTTATACTTTGTTTAAATAGTTGGATTACTTAAAATCACAACTGGTTATATTTGGGTGGAAAAAAATCCTTAAGATGCTCCTTTATTTTTTTTTTAAACTCATCCAATTTTTTAATCAAACAGCTAAACATACAGTAAATAAATCTATGTGCTTTTAAAATTAGACGGCAGGTAAAAGATTTTGACATTGACAGTTTTTCCACGTTTAAACTTTTAATGATCCCTCACAAAAAAGATTGAAGCTAGTAAAATATAAAGTAAAAGAAACCTGTTCTACAAACAGATCTTTTAACCCCAAACAGAAGTTGTGCCAGAGTTTGTGAGGAACTTCAGTACTGCTACTGATTTCATATTAAATTTACTCATATACTGCAGTGGTAGACAGCACAGTAATACCCTAAGACAGAATCCATTATTAGAAGAAGGGTAAAAAAAAAATGGTTTTTGGCTTTTATCATTACAATTCTGCCTTTTCCACAAGACATTCTTTAATTCTTCAGGAACTAGGAATATTAAATTGCCAATCCTGCAAATTTATGCAAGTGCATAATTTTGCTATGTAATCCTGTTAAAGTTAGTGGGACTACTTGTAGCAGCCAATTTAAGAAAGAACATAAATGTTTGCAGGATCAAGTCCTAAAAGAAAATCTTGGTCATGTTCTTTTAATTAATTTGCCTGATGGAGAAATGTAGAATGTTATGTACACCAATGAAAGAGAATGAGAACAAAGCATAAGCAGATGTGGCAAGTTGTTAAAAATGTAAATGAATGGTATGTTGATTTTTGTAAGTCTTAAGTACTATTTCAAATATGACCTGCTGGATAATATACAAATTCCAGAATGTTTCTAACAATATGAAATACTTTAAGGGTAATATTATTTTACTCTAAGTTGGTCCATTGTGATGCTCATCTCATGGAACCCTGGTGCACTAAATGATTAATTAAAAAAAATACCATAAGGTCTATTTAGGTGGGTTCTGGTATAAATGAAATGTAAGAACTTATAGCTTCAAAAATACTGCCTGCAATTACGGTTTATCCTTTCCATAATTATGTTGTTTCAGTTGCCTTAAAAAAACAACATCAATGTAGTCAGTATTTTGACTGATTCCTCATCCCTCCAAATTTCATTTCCTCACTTGTCAATATCTAATTGCAGCAGCCCAAGAGGAGCCTCACCAGTCTTGCTGATTGTATGAAAAACAGACTTTTTTTAAACATATAGGTTGGCTTTGCCATAACAAACAGGCCTTAGATGAAGTATTTTAATTAAGTACTTTGAGTCTCAAGATCCTGGCTTTGGTTAGTCTTTCCCACGCCGGCCAGAATTCCATCGCACTCAGTTACCACGTCAGGTGTATAAACTGCAATCTGATCCACCGGCTGCTGCTTGCTCCTTCTGGGCGGCTTGCCAACATACCGGCAGTGTGCTGAAGGGGAAGCACACCGCAGCACACTTTGATCAAGATACTGAGTTTGATCTTGGTTGGTGTTTTAGAATAACATACACGTATTACACACACACATATAAAAATGAAAACTGAGCATGTATTTATTTGCCCCGAGTCAGACCACAGGTTGCTACACTTCTTTGACTCAGACTTGAAAGGACTTTTTAAAAATTGCTCACAGACACTTAGCTGTGCTATAATTTTGCTTTGCACACAGCAAGTGAATGTTCAGGTGGGGCATGCTGTCCCTCAGAAGACTTGAGCCAAGCTGTTAGTGGAAGGTGTGTGTTAATGGGCTTACCATTTCTTATGCTGCTTAAATGGGAAAGCTGATTAACTGCTCCAGAGACCAGTACTCAAAGGAAAATGCCAGGAATAGATTTCAAAAGTTTGGACAGAAAAAAACCACAGGAGCATTTTCCAAAATTCCCCTAAATATACAAAGAAGGGTGGGGAAACGCTGACTGAGAGATTGATGTGAGCAAAGTGAAAATACTGTCTTTTTATGTAACTTAGTGTTAATACCATAAGTAGCAAGAAAATGATCTTCCTTACCTATCACTCTGGCCCCACTGCTCTCCTCCCCAATCCTTCACTGGCCCCCTCCTTTAAACTGCATCAAGTTTAATCTTCATACTTTATTTTTGAGATACAGCTATGGTGAGCGCTAACATAGTTTACACTGGGCGCATCTACAAGAGACGCTACTGTGCAACGGTTATAACGTATTTATTTAGTATTTGTATGATCAAATACTAAATAAATGCGCAATAACTGGAGTTACTGTGCAGAAGCACTGGTGCATGCCTTTTTAGTGACACTACTGCACAGTAGCCTAATAATAAGTGCACTAGCGTATTAGCGCTGTTGGTGTTGTGATGTGCTATTGCACAGTATTCAGCTACTGCGCAGTTAGTATCTCATGTAGCTGCACCCGCTGGCAACTTTGTTGATTGTTTCTCTCTTCCAGACTTGCCCATGAAGGCAGTGCACAATTACAATGATTGATAATAGGTAACAGCCTATTCATCTGCTTCTCTTCTAACTGACCCTATATGGTCTCCTAGGACATGCCTTTTGCCTTACAACATTCTCCCAGTCCCAGGTCACAAAAGTATTTTCCCTTCTTTTCATTCCAGTTTCCCTCCCAAAACATTCACCTCTTCTGTGCTGCCCACAATACTCTGCTACAAGTACTCTCTGATTGATAAGTCAAAAAGTACATAAAAGAGCCCAGAAAAATGAGTAATTTCTCCTTCTTTTGTTGTGACTTCTCGGGGCTCCATTCCACTGGCTTAGGAAAAGAGGGGCAACCCCTAACCCTACTTGGGGGACCATCCCAAGTAAGATGTGGCCCGAGGGCAAAGAGGGCTCCAAATTGCCTCAGTGCAGCCACATGTGTGAGTGAATACAACACAGACAAATGGTCACTCTTTGCCATCAATATGTGGTCCACTCATTGATCCATTTTTCAGTGACAGTAGACATCCTTTTAGTGAAACTAATAATTATTGGCAGTTTATGTCCCAGTAAAATTTGAAATAATAGAAAAACACCTACTCTTGTAAACAGAAACAGTATACTGGGTCATAGACTCATGGAGAAGTAGGACTGGAAGGGACCTCCAGAGGGCATCTAGTGTAACTCCCTGCCTGAAGCAGAATCATTTGAGTGAAGAATGCCAACCAATTATTTACATTTCTGACTCTTACAGTACATCTGGGTAAAACTAGGTAAAAGCAGCCTGCATCCTAAAAGTTTGTTTGCTGACATTAAACACATGGTTGAGAAGAAGAGCTGTGATTAGTGCCTGCACATAGCTTGGTAAAAAAAGAAAGCAACAATATCCTAATGGCCCATTCTTGCTCTTTTTAAATCCAAGAGGAGTTTTGCTATTAGCTTCAGTGGAAGCAGGGTTGGGCTCCAAACAACTGCTTGAATTCTTTATTCTCCAATGGATATAATCAATAGCTTGCACTGCTTGCAAGGGAGATATTGATCGTTTTACAGACGCTAAATCAGCATGGATTCAACACGTCAGATTCAGCTTTTCAGTCCCACTGCTGTAAATCTGAGGGAACTTAATTTACTTCTGTGAAGTTTATTTGGTAGTAATTAGGACCTTTTAGTGAAAATAATAATAATTGGCATTTTATGCCCTAGTAAAACTGGCCTCCCTTTTGCGTGTAAATTCATGTACGTGTGTGTGGGCCTGTGCATGTATGTGTGTCTGTATGACCACATGAGAAAGCGATTCACAAAGTTTCTCTTCTTAACTGTTTGCATAGAAACCTTAGTAAGAAGTTTCCAGCAGGTGCACATCATTTGTAGTTACCCAACTAGTACTGGTTCCCATTTATACCTAGACTATTGTATCGTGTCTGGGAAGAGAAATCATGAACCTAAAAGGTGGTACTAACAAGAGAGAAACAATGTGTTGCTAAAATTAAGAGCATTAATACTGCCACCCCAAACATTCTCCTCTCTATATACAGTACATACTGTACTTTAAGAAAGATAACCTCCAGCAGTTCAGAACAACATCATTTGTGTCACTGATAGTTCATGCCAGTTCAGTGGTCTCTCATAAAAGCTCAGTTTCACACACTGTCATGTGTGGGACTTGCAGTTTGTGCTTCATAAAAATGTTTTACGAGAATGCTTCTTATTTTAAGCAGCTCATTTTTCGCAATTCTTTGACAGCTTCTTTGAAATAGAACTTAGTGAACTATTTTTAATGGAATGTGAGTTTTGGTCTAACAATAATATGATATACGCTTATTGATTTGCTGAAGTTTTTATGCATCCTTCTTCTCTCTCACTATACCCCATCCCCCCCACTCTCCCGCCCCCCAAAAAACAAACTCAGCAGCAAGAACACAGTTCCATTCGCAATATTGTTTGAAGGGCATTTCAATTCATTCAAAGTACAAACACTCTCCCTCCTGTTGGTACAGGCAATCAATGTTGGAGGCACTGGGGTGTTAAATATTCTCCGAATTTAGGGTGACAGCTTTTCTGCCACAGGACTCTGGCAGAAGAGAACTAATGATGCTAGCTCTAGACTGCCTTTTCTTGGCATAGACCAGTACAGAAGACAGCAGAGCAGGAGAGAGCCATGGCCTTATCACTTGTGCTCTGGCAATCCCAGCTATAAACCAGCTCCTGCCTTCCCATGCCCCCATCAGCTTGACTGAGGAGTACAAAGCTAGCTTTGTCTCGAACCGTGTCCTGCAGATTCTGATAGAGCAGAGCTCAGGTAGGCCTGTGAATAAGGGCCCAGGCTAACAAACCTGGCTCATACTCGGGATAATTTGTACCACCAGTGGAACATGAGAGCTCCTTCTTTCTTTCACCCTACATTTGTCAGCAGGTATGAGAAAATTATGGCTCCTACAGTAATAACAAAAGTAGAGAGCTGTATAATCAGGAGGAGATACCATTGGTATGTAGTCATATTTTGCAGAGCTTCAAGGGGTTTAAAGGGAACACTCATTTGCATCACAGCACATTTCAGATGGGGAATGGATTGTGAGGTGTCTTTCAGCATGTTAATATGTCAACTTAAATGCATTTTTGTTTGCTTTAAGTATTTTCACTAAGCATGTCCCATGAGGCATGCTGTAGGTGGACTACATAAACCACGATATAAAAAAAATAAAGCATACTTTATAAGACTGTTGCCAAGTGTTGTTTTATGACATATAAACACCCCCAGTTTTCCTCCTTTTGAGTGCAGGGAGGATTTGTCCGTGTGTATTAAACACTCACATAACAAACTTGATGGCTAAGAAGGCCGAATCCTTTCTCCAGAGAACAGACACAGCATGCACAGTGCAAACTCCGCCCCCCATCACTATGTCTCAGTCTCATCCTATAGGGATTAGAGATTAGTTCACTCATTGTGCTCACTGAATCACTGGAGCCTTTGCTGAGACTACACGTAAGGGTTGTTGGAATCACTGCTTGTCAGGTGGATCCCTGTTTTCTGAGGAAAGGAAATCACTCATTCAAGTTACTAAAGAGTTCAAAACGATATCAAGTTGCAGTTACAGACTTGTATACAGGATGCACATGGCATTGTGCTACTCCCAGGGCAGCTGCATCAGGGCTCGGGGCACAAAGCCCAGTGCACAGCGGCAGCCGCCTGTCCCACACACAGATTGTGGGGGCATGTACCCCTGCCAGGCTGCGTGCAGCAGCGGGAACGTCCCTGCGCACCTGGATGAACCACCTGGCCTGGCTGAGGCCCCATTCACCTGGTGGTAGGGGGTGCAGAGGGGGATTGTCCCACTCACCCACACCGGCCCCAGGGTCAGGGGGCACAGATCAGCCCAGCAGCAGGATGCATGTGGCACTGTGCTGCTCCCAGAGCAGCAGCGGTTCTGTATCTCAGTTTGGGGGGGCTGATTGCGTGCATGCATGCGCGGATGCTCCATGCCCCCCAGACTGAGATCAACTGTGAACTGGTTGATCGCCATTGACTGGTTGGTGACTACTGCTCTAAAATATTTAGAGTCCTGATGTAATCATTGACACAGGAATTCAAATATAAAATGTGTGTTTTCAATACACTTTTCATATTTAAGATATACAAAAGCAATTGAGAAAAAATAAATTAGACAAAGATTTGCTAGTAAATTTGACACCTCTTTTTCACTTTGGCCATCAAGGCCTATTTAACAGTCCACACAGACATCAGGGCTAGGGACAGAAATTACACATAAACCTCCGTAAGTGATTGGAAACCAGTTCAAATCTGTAACACAACAGAAGTTCAGTGTGTGTAAACCACTTTCAAAATGGCCAAAACCAGTTTAAGATTAATTGGATATAGTATCAGACTTAAGTGCAATCGGTTTATTGAACTTCTGTCCCAGATCCCCTCCAGATTCAAGTTAACTCACGGTGCCCCAACATCCCAGGATGTTTTGCACCTCCCCTGCAAACCCCCGCCCTCGCAGGGTAGGTGGGTTAGCTTTGGCAGATGTCTGTTCCAGCTAAGCAGGGAGGTGTGCTCTAACACCCCCGGCTTCTGGCCTGGGCCACTGTGGGCTCATGCCTGAATTTCCAGAATCAAAAATGAACGTCTGTTCACTTGCTGCAGCAGTCGGGGCCTGCTCGGGGCTGCTTTCCCTGTGGCCTGCCCACCTGTTCCTGGGCTAACCACCCGCCTTCTCGCCCACCATGCTTTGATGTTAATTGATTAATAGATGTCAATTAAGCGGGAGGCTGCCCATTTTCTGCCCCGATGCCAGGGGGCACTATTTGCGGCTCCTTTCCTGCTTTACACCACAGCCCAAGCCTCGCAGATGGCATCTCGATGTTCGTTTAATCACCGGCCCCCACAGTGGGCCCCAGAATCCTCCTATTGAACCCCACCTGGATTCCTCTTCCTCAGGCAACCTCTTCCTCAATCCAGCCCAGAAGTTTTTGGAGTGTGTGCATGCTGGGTGCATCTACATGTGCCTCTTTTAAGCAGGCTTAGCCTAAAATTGCCATTTTTAAGGCACATTAAGGGTGCATGTCTACACATGTGTGCCTTTAACATGCCTTAAAAATGACAATTTAAGGCTACATGAGCCTAAATTTGATACCGCCATAAAACGTGAATAGCCAAGTCACATTAGCATGCGTGTAGATGTGCTTATGCGCATTAATGCCATGTGCATCAATAGATAAGACACCAGGTTAATGCGCATTAGCGCGTCCATGTGTAGACACGTGCCTACATCGCCTTAATGCGCCTTAAGCAAAGCCTGTCTGTGTGAGCAAAGATCGGCACTCTTCCACTCCTCCAGGAGCAATGGAGCCTCTTGCACTGCAGAAGGACCCACATGCTTGAGCAGGTCCCCACAGTGCACTGAACCCAAGAAGCAGCTCACAGGACTCTCTGGTGTGGGCCCCCTTCCCCAGCCCATTGCTGAACAGCATGTATAGGGGTGCAGGCCCCTGGAACTACTTTTTTGGAAGCCCCAAACTGCCTGGACACGGGTGAAGTCTCCCTAAGAGGATGCCACCTATAGACTTTGCAGTTAACAGCATTTTAAAATTATCAGTGTTTTCTTTTGTTTTTTGTCTTTATTCTCTGTAATAAATGTGTTTCTTTTGTGTTTACACTGCTTGTGAGGGGGTTTTGTTTACATGGGATACCCCAGCAAATTTAGTATTCCCAGAGTTCTGGGTGGGGGCTGAAGCCACAGGTATAATTTATGGGATACCCTGAAAAAAATGTGAACCCAGAACTTCTTGCTGCCAACTGGTGCCCAGCAGAAAGTTTACATAAATGTGGTCATCATTTTGGGTCACTTAAACTTAACTGCCTGTCAAAAATACATGTTTACATTTGTTAGCCCTGGAGCGGCAACAGAGGCATAGCAAAATGACCTGAATTGTACCCTGCCTTGTGAGTCTTTCATAAAATACAATTATTTATATTTTATTTGCCAAATCCTTATTAACAAATCTGAACAATGCAGTTAAAATTGAAATGCACCCAATTATATTCAGTTAACAAAATGCATACATCTACACAGTCAAGAGAATTCCAATTATTTTATGACCAGTATTTTTTGTTGTTAGTGGTTGAATCCAGGATGTGTATGCAACATGTTATTAAACATGCGATATTTCTTCAGTTGCAGCTAATTGTGAAATAGCAGTTAATCACAAAAACATGCATGTAAGGAACTGATTCTGGAAAAAGCAGTCAACTGATACCACGGCATGTGTTTTGTACAGCACAACTTGCTTTCTGAAAATGCAGTCAAAAAGCTGTAGAGGTGCTAAGACAAATTGTTACATGTCCCTGCACAATGTGCTGTTGAAGTTTTATGGTCACAGTGTGCCAATAGTTTGGGGAAGTTATTCTGCATTCTTATATAAACTTCCCCCCCACCCCCCAGCTCTCTTTTCTACAGAAAAGGGCTTTCAATAACTTACAATCTTCTGTTTATATGCAGTTCAGGAAAAACATGATAAACCAAGTAACATAATCTCTACCTTGAACATATTCTTAAACAAGATTTCTAGAACTCCATGTAAACAAAAACAAGCTATTAACCACTTACAAAAAAGGGAGCATGGGCCTCATGCAATTAAACTGCAACATTTTACAGTGCAATTTTTTTAATAATGACAAGGTAAATAAATAAATAAATAAAACCAAACAGACCACTCCCGACAAAGGCTTATCCTGCAAATTAATTTAACAGTAATAAAACCAGTGCCAGCTGGAATCCTTTCTTTTTCTTGCTGTGGAATGGGCAGCAAGAGCAGGTATATGAGGAAAAACAAAGTAGGACATTTTCCACCTTCAGTCATGGGATGTTAATTGAACTCTGGCAAATGTTTAAAGATATTTCTCAAAACATTTGAGAAAATATTAAAAACAGTTGGGGCTCAGAAAAAAAAAATGAACATCTGTTCCAGAGACTTACATTCAAAAAACCACAATGAAGAACATTCATAATTAATGCTATTTTGGCTCTTTACTTGTTGAGCCCACATACTTAGGTTAGAAATACAAGTTCACAGCACCATTACTGTACTTAAGGACTCTCCTGATGCACATAACAAGGAGGCAATTTATTCTTGTCATTTTTTTAAAGGAACAATAGCAGGAAACAGATTCCTGTTTAAGATAAAGGACTGCAAATAAAGGTACCTACACAAATGAGCTACAGTTTATGAAGCTATGAAAATACATTCAAGACGTGTTTTACAACATTGGGTTAAACATGCATTACAGCTGTACAAAAGCCATTCAATCACTACAGTACAGGCTATAAAACTTATAATGCTCACAGTACTTACCTATGCTGGTTGCTATGTGCTTTGCATTTATTAGAGGGGTCTAAAAACATGTACCAAGCTACATAAAGTGTCCAAGTACCATTAGGCCCTAGAACAGCAAAG
Source organism: Gavialis gangeticus (assembly GCF_001723915.1). Taxonomy (NCBI): domain Eukaryota; kingdom Metazoa; phylum Chordata; order Crocodylia; family Gavialidae; genus Gavialis; species Gavialis gangeticus. Next base: position 8,122,525 of record NW_017729005.1, read on the forward strand.
CACTTAAGTATGTGCGTAATTTTAAGCACACAAATAGTCCTACTAATCATGCAGGTGCATTGAGTGCTTTATTAGGTGTTAGATTCTTAGGGCCAGGACTAACTTGGTTTAATCATGTCCCTGCATGCCAGGATCAGGCCCTGAGGCCTAGCACTGCCCATCCTGGGCCCTGCAAGCCGGGATTGGGCCCCACTAAAATTTGAGGTAGTGCCACCGCTCCCCCACCACCAAATTTTCAGATCTGTGGGACCCCAGGTCACGTGGTGGGAATGCTTGCCACAAAGCAATTGACAGTTTATAAACATCTGAAGAAATGAGCTTTTAGAATATGTGTGAAGTACAATGGAGGATGTGTCTTTATTCATAGATTCATAGATTGTAGAGTCGGAAGGGACCACAATGGATCATCATGTAAGACCCCCAGCCCCTGGCAGGAAAGAGGACCGAGGTCATATGACCCGAGCCAGGTGTCTATCAAGCTTCCTTTTGAAGAGCTCTAAGTCAGGTGATACTACCACCTCTCTTGAAAGCCCATTCCAGATTCTGGCCACCCTTACTATAAAAAACATTTCTTCCTAATGTCTAACAACCTGAATCTACTCTCCACTAGTTTGCACCCATTATTCCTAGTTACCTCTAGGGGTGTTCTGGTAAATAGCACATCTCCAATTCCCTGTTGTCCCCCCTTGATAAACTTATAGGCAGCTATAAAGTCTCCCCTCAGACATCTCTTGTGAAGGCTGAATGTTGGTGAGTTCCTCGCTTTCAGAGCACAGTATTAAAATGAATTAACATGCACACATCCTTTAATTTTACTTAAGTTTTTCTTCTTTGATCCCATAAAAAGTGTAATCCAGCTAGAATACTATGATTTGCTTAGGATATTTTAAAAACTCAAACAAACTAACTATTGTATAGATATGTACATTTAAAAGTACTCCTAGCCAAGATTCTGAAGTCCTACATAGAGAATAAAGGATATACAAAATAATACAATATATTAATTAAGCTAAACAATATGTTAATTAAAACATGAATGGAGTGAAACAAGTGATGCAGCTAATGCATAAAGAAGCAGAAGTCTTGTTGGAAATGGGAGGGAACCAAATATCACATGCCTTCAAACACATTCATGAACACCATGGAAAAATATACTTTACTGTGGCATAAAGTAGGACCTGTGCAGCAGCCCATATATAGAGGAATCTAGTACATTAAAGTTTCTGCAGTTGAAAGGTACTTTAAAACTAAAGGCAGTATTTCTATTGCTGCTTTGTAGCTTGAAAATCACAACTAGTGATGACTTTATGAGCTTCTATAGTCTGGACAACAGGGCTACTCTTTGGTGAAACTGCTCCTTGGGGAGGTCACTGTGAAAATTCCCATACAGCTAATTACCATGCAACTGGTACTTGCTACAGAAACAGTCTGTCTTCGAGAAAGGCTGTTGTTGGAAACCATAGCATATCATAGCTACATTATTGTCGGAAGGGTTACTTCTCTACCAAAACAAGGATCCTATGAGTGAGAAACGGGGAAAGCACACCAAACAGGAAATAAATAAAAGGAAGCTGAAATACACAGCTTCCCCAGGGCAGAACAGATAAGAAGGGAAAATGACATATAGTACTGGTAATTGTTTGGTGTAGTGCTTCCACATTTTCCCTGCCCTGCAAAATAAGATAGACACAGTCTTTTGGCTCCCTATTTCCTGGTAGATGACTAATTCACAGGAAGAGAATAAGTATCTGCATGTCTATGAATGCATAACATAACATAACATAACATAACATAACATAACATAACATAACATAACCCCATGCATAATCCATCAGTTAATTTAAAACAGATTTAGAGGAGAATTGTGTGCACAGAAAAGCAAAGATTAAAAAAGGGGAAAAAACCAAGGAAAAGGAAGTATGTGTTAAAAAAGATAATGCCAAAAATGACCATAGGTATTTTCTTCATTGAATTTCCCCTCATCAGCATTCTGCCTCTGCCATAACTTTCCTATTATGCAAACCTTACTCTCCTACATGTACAGCTATCAAGTTTTAAGTCTGTTTTTAAGATAGCTATTTAACAATATGCATAAATTTATGCAGGAGATCAGTTTCACTGTAAAGTTTTAAACTTGGGTCAAATGATTAAATCTATTGTTGAATAGGAGATGGCTGGGGAACAGGCAGGGGATCCAAGAGAGAGGCAAGGGCCAGGGACTGGCTGCTTTGGCTACCTGGGAAACTTCCCAGGTTGTATGAGTTTGCTTGTAACAGGTTAACCTGTTATGCAGTCAGATCAAAAGGGGTTGTTAAAGGAACCACATACAAAAAGGGAAAAAAAAGATCCAAATAAGAGTCCCAAAGGGAACAAAAATAAAGCTATTTGCTGGGGAATGCTACTCCCAGTTCAGCTCCATCCATGCAAAATTAGACTGCTCTTCTCAAGACTGAAGCATGGGAGCAGAAGAGATCTCAAACCTTGAAGATGCTTTACAAAGTTTGGGATACAGGTGGCCCAGGAGAGAGGACCCAGATCATTCCAGTGAAAAGCTGAGGGACTAAGATGCACAGAGGGAAAAAGGCACGCTGGGGGCAAAGCTGTTTGTTCTCTTCCAGAGATAGAATTAGCTGGGGTCAGTGGAATGTAGGAGGGGTGGAAAGCCCATGCATTCAGCCCTAATAAATGTTTTGGTTTAAGGATACTATTTCTGTCTCAATGAAATCTCTTTTACACGTGCTTTGGGGCAGCACTTTACACGTGCTTTGGGGCACTTTTACAGGTGCTTTGGGGCAGTGCTTTAGTTAGAGTGGCGTAAAGGGGGTAGCGCTTTAGAGCAGCTTCAAGAGCCACTCTAATTAAAGTGCTTCTGGGTCTCACATATCAGCATTCCCATGCTTAAAAATGGTGGTGGGGGCACCTGAAATAAAGCTCATTTCACAAGCTTTAGATCAAGCATTCCAGCCGCCATTTGTAAGTGTGGGGCCGCTGATGTACAAGACAGAGGAGACTGCTGGAGTATGGTAATTGCAACGCTCCAAGAGACTCAATTAAACATGACTGAGGACCCGGGGCTGCTGATTGGAGAGCCAGTCTTGTTATGGTTGGATTACATGGTTCCTCTTCGAATGAGGTTCAGGAAGTAAATGATTTTGAGAAGGATGAAGGGTTTGTCTATACTTCAGTTGCGGAGTGAAACTCCAGCAGATTTAAACACAGCTGAATTAGCTGTATTCTAGCAAAGCTGCAACCCTTCAGTCACAGAGTACCCAGTGTCATGATGAATTTTTACTGCTTGTGCTGAAACCCATTCTATTGAGGCTGCATTGCTATTGGCATTAGCTCAGACAAGTGTCTACCACATAAAATACTTTGAAGGTCATGACAACTGTATAATCTTGAAACCAACATTGGGTACAGTAATGTCAACTAATGAAACTTACAGAAAACTACTGAGCGACACACTGTCCTGAAAAAGCATCAATTTGAGTTGTCTTACAGGGTAAGTGGGAAACTCTCTTTTCTAACATCAGCCATGCTAACTGTATTGCTGGAGAATACAGAATACTAACTCTACACATCTGTTGAGTGGACACATTCCTGTGATTCCATATCTCAGTAAGTTATTTGGGAGTGAAGGCCAGAATGACCTGTTCGTCTGTCCTCCCAAAACCACCTTTTTGGCTTCTGATTCAAAACATCCTTTCATATTCTGACTGTAGAAGACCACACCAAAGGTGAATTGTACACCAGATAGATTCTAGTGTTATTGAGAAAAATGGCTCAGATAAGAGTTCTTTTCTAATCTCTTATAGAGTTGCCATATCAGATCTTTAGGTTTATACTCTCCTAAACAGTATGAACACAGCTTCCTGGAAAACAGGTTGCTTAGAAATGTTTTATTCAATTGAGAAAAATTGGGGCAGGAAGGGGAAATGACCTTGTATCAGGGAAGGCAGCAGAATAAAAGAAGGGAAAGCCTAGAAGAGGAGCTAGATCGAGAAGAAATCAATACAGCAACTTAGTTTTGACAAAACTAAACTTCAGCCAGCGTATTTTCTAAACACATATTTCTTGACTGAATGCAAGAAGAAAACATGTACCCTGAAGATTATGGATGGCAGCTAACCTGTCTAGGAAAAATGTTGACCAGTAGAACACAGCAGAAAGTTTACAACCCTTTTGAACCCATGCCCCTAAATTACAGAACTCTTGAAGACTTGGAACTGAAATTGTGTTTCTGGCTCCATGCACTCAACATCTCAACCACTAAAAAAAATACAGGAACTCCTTCTCTTTGCCTACAGCAAAGGCTATTTGTTGCATTTCAGGGAGAGAGCAATAGGGTAATGTGAAAAACAATTAAGGTACTCATTTACAAGCTGAAGATAAGGACAGCACATGACTAATGACAACATCCCATCTTGAAATTCTGGCTTTGTTTCTCATTTCTTAAACAAAGCCACCTTTTCACTTCCCCCACCCCATTACCACATACTTTCCTGCAGGAATAGTAACATTTATTCCCTGTCTCTCTCCAATTTCAAGATGACAGTGAGCAGAACTACTTTGGGAGGGGCAGCAGCATATTCAATACCATTCATTTAATGAAGATTCCAGGAGGATGATAAAGCAGTAGAAACAGCAATTCTGACATCTAGAGTGAAGTCTTTGAAGAGCCTAATTTTTTTTTGGAATAAAGAGTACGGTATGGAGAAGGGATCTTGGTATTTAGCTTACTGGCATGTTAGACCTGCCTGTACTGACTTTCGTGCAGCTGACAGTACCGCCAATACTTTAGTAGAAATTGCAGGATGAGGATGGATTAAAGCAATTTGGCCCAAGTCTTGGAAATAACTGAATCAGCTTTCTGTTCAAAGGTAAAGGAATTACACTATGAGGAACATTACTGTTCGGTCTCCTGACATTTTCAAACCCTTTGCTTTTGGGTTCTGCTATTTTAGTTTTAATTGTACAGCGGTAGCTTCTATAGGTCTCAATCATGATTCAGGTTCTATTGTGTATAGGTGCTGAACCATGAAGTGCATGGGTTTTTTTCAGTGCCACTGAAGTCATTTACAGTCTGAATACTCAGAGACCAGCTCCTTTGAGACCTAAGGAGGGAGGAGACCTGATCAAGGAAAGGGGAGCCGTCAGTGCTCGTTGGAAGGAACATTTTGAAGATCGTTTCAATTGAGACTCTGTTGTTGACAGTTTTCTCAACTCCATCCCACAACACCCAGTCAGAGATGATCTCAGAATCCCTCCAATTCTTGACAAGGTGAGGAAAGCCATCAAGCAGATGAAGAATGACAAGGCATCTGGAGCTGATGAAAGCCCCACTGAAATCTTCAAGCAGGAGGGAGGGGAGTTCACATCACAGCTCCATGCTCTCACCTTAAGGATTTGGAATGAGGAGGAGATCCCAGATGACCTCAGGGACACAGGATGATCATGACAGGCTTCAAGAAAGGAGACATGTCTGACTGTGACAATTACAAAGGGATTATCTTGCTGTCCACCACAGGAAAGATCATTACGAGAATCCTCTTGACCCATCTCCTTCCAGTTGCTGAAGAGCTTCTTCTGGAATCTCATTGTGGGTTTAGGGCATCAAGTGACACAACTGAGATGTTCTTCACTGCTCACCAGCTGCAGAAACAACATAAACTTTTCACGAAAGCTTTCAACTCTGTCAGCCAAGAAGTATTGTGGATGATCCCTCTGAAGTATGGATGCCCACCAAAATTCATCACCATTCTTTGCTTGCTTCATGACAATATGCAAGCAGTATTTCTCAATAACAGATCTATCACAGATTCCTTTGAGATAAGGAAGAAAGTTAAGCAAGGCTTCATCTCTGCTCCAACACTCTTCTCAGTATTCCTTACCATAATGCTACATCTGACCACCAACAAGCTTCCAGTCAGAATGGAGCTAAACTACTGAATTGATTTAATCTTTAATTAAATCCATTAATGTTTAATCTCAGCTGACTCCAAGCCAAAACCAAGACCACTACTACCTCAATCATTGAGCTCCAGTATGCTGATGAAGCTGTAGTATGTACTTACTTGAGGCAATGATCATCTAACATCAACTTTGCTGGGCCAGCAACATCATTTGGATGTCTGACTCCAGACTCCCAGAGCAAATTTTATTCTCTCAGCTCAGTCAAGTTGTACACTCAAGAGGGGGTCAGAGAAAGTGTTTCAAGGATGTCCTCAATGCAACTTGAAAAAATACAACATTAATAACTTGTGGGAGAGTCTCTCTCAGGGCCACCCCAAGTGGAGGAAGAATCCTTACAGCAGTAAGGATCTCAGTATTTTGAAACCTTATGACAACAGGAGATGGAAAAATGGGAGTAGCAGAAACAGCATATCACAGACCAAACAAAGAATCCAGAGCAACCCACCCCACATGGAAACCTGAGTCCAAGCTGCAACAGAGTCTGCTGATTGCAAATCATCCTTGTCAGCCATATTTGGACCCACACATAAGATAATCATGGAAGACGATCATCTTCAACTGCAAATGATTGCCAATGATGTTGATGAGGTGCTGTACTAATATTTAAGGGGAGGCCATCCTTGCGCTAAAGATATTATAGGCTAGATTTTGTTTTCTCTTTCTTTTCTTTTCTTTTCTTTTGGGGATGTACTCTTCTGGTTTGCTTGGGATTTGTTAGCAGAATATAATAAAGTGCAAACACTCCTGGCACAAAGCCAGGATAGTAACCTATGGCAAGAACTTGACCACTAAAAAGAACAAAAGTGTTTTAGAAATCTTTACTGACATGATAAATAATTTTACTCCTTGTTCTGGATTATTAAGAGAAATCTTAATGAAAAGAGTGAATTTATGGATTGAATCCTGACTCCTACACAAACCAAGGATGTGTGACATCTAGCCTTGAAAACTTCCATCTCGATTTACTTCAGGGAACAAAAACCACCTGTGTTAAAAAGACTTAGGAAATCATTGCCTTTTTATTATTGTTTTTATTGTTATTGGAAACTACACTGCAACTTTATTACTTAAGGTAGAAACTGGAAACTACCACACATTTTACTTATGATTCATACTTGGCCATAAATTCAGCCAACAATGATAGCTAAATTCAAATGCACTATCATAGATAATTCATACAAATCTGAAGTTTTCCATAATTTTATAACTGACTCTTAAAAATCCCATTCATTGTTTTTCTTATAAAAGTTCCTATAGGCATTACTCAGAACAAAAGCATGAGGTGCTGTTCAAACATGTAGTAACTATGCATTACTTAATATATGGTAGGTATCTAGACCCCAGTCTAGCAGTTAGGTCCACATCCACATGGAACTCCTTTTAGGCAAAACTGTCCTGTGTCATGTGCACAACAATGTAAAATCCTGGTCCCACTGAGATAAATGTACATCTTGCCATTTGATAGGACCATGATTCACACCTCCAGATGTTGAACCTATCTTCCATACACAAAGTATCTTATGCATGGCTGGGTCATATTGCTATATGCTTTCCCCCTGCACTGATTTTAAAGGTTAATCAAAATGTAGCCCAGCTCATAGGTTTTGCACCTGGATTAATTTGCTCTCAACAGAAACTTCTATCTGAATCATTAGTAAAATGGTTAATTTATTTATGTACAGGAAACCCTTGCTGTTTGCAGGTTTGGCATTTGTGGTTTCAAATATTCGCGAATGCCGAATCCACATCTTAAATACACTTACAGGAGCTCCTCAGGAGCTCCATGCTTGCCGCCACCGGGCTTCTGCCACCACTGCCGTGGCCCTCCCACCCCCAGCTGCCGGGGACACTACATTCATGATGTTTATGAACACAGTGCCATATTCACAGATTTCAACATTTGTGGGGATCTCCAGAACAGATCCCCCGCGAATGGCGAGGGTTGCCTGTATTTATATGATTGATATGCCACCCTTCCCAAGAAAGGCACAGGACAGTTACAATAAGAGCAAAGAATAACTTATAAAACAGGAGAATGACAATAGAACAAAACATTTTACAAATGAAGTAGAATATCAACATAAATCAGAGACCCCTCTCTACACTAAACAATATCACGGCCTAGCCTTGCTAAATGCCTGCCAAACAAAAAGGTCTTTCAATGCTCTTGAAAGATGTCTAAGCTTAGGCTCTGATGGGCCTCCAGAGAGAGAGTTCCAGAGCTGAGGAGTGATGGCTTAAAATTACCTCCCACATATTTTTGCTAAGCAGACTTGGTGCATTGATGCTGCTTTCATGAGGTGGCTTTTGGCTGACCTTAGGGATAGTAACAAAGCATAAGGGAGAAGGTGGTCCCCTGGGTAAGTAGGGACCAAATCACTGAGCGCCTTACAGGTCAAAATTAGAATCTTAAGTTGTGCCTGGAAAGCTACTGGAAGCCAGCATAGACTCTAGCGCACTGGAGCTCCTGGTGACCCACTCCCTGTCAGAAAGTGGGCTGCAGCATTCTGTCCCAGTTGTACCTTCTGGACATTCTTCAAGGGTATCCCTACAAAAAGTGCATTTCAGTAGTCTACCCTCAAGGTTATGAAAACATGGATGATGGTGGCTATATCGTAAGGGACTCTAAAAGAAAGGGTCAGAGCTTTCCCACCAGCTGGAAAAAGGCATTCCTAGCCACTGCCACCACCTGAACATTTAAGTATAGCAGAGGATCCCTTTCTTCTCTTTAGCATCCCTTGTAGTCAAGGATGACTGCCTTCCATGACTGTTTTAATTATAAGCTGTTTTTGTGGAAGACGCCTGTGCGTGACTTCTTTTATCATAGAGAAGCTGCTGCACATCAGCTTCCACATGGCTGGGAAGGATGGGACCTTGATCCAACGGCAAGGAGACCAAGACAACTGGGGATCTCATTCTGTTTGCAGCTTTCATCTGCCTTTGCAGCCATTGAGACTAATACAGCAGTTCCCAAACTGTGGGTTGCAATCCAAAATGGGGTCGCAACATCAGCGGATGGGGTCATGGGAGTGGGAGGCTGTGGGTTGGGAATAGGGGACTATGCTGAGGAAATGGGGTCATGCTGAGAAAAGTTTGGGAAGCACTGTTCCCAAGAATATCTTCTGCCTGCTCTGCCATTTAGGGCTTGCAGACCCATGGCTGGGGGCTGGGTAGTCTTATTATAGTGGTGACCTGTATTCTTCATGTCACAGTACTGTCGAATGATATATGCAGTTTTTTAGGAGGGAAACCATTGCCGTCTGCTGTCCTCATCGCATCCTGGTGGTGCTGCCACTGGTTGGTCCACAACTGCTTATTTATCAGAGTTACCCCTGCTTATTTCATGGCTAACCTTCCCTGAAGGTCATTCTATTATCTACCACCTGTGGATGCACTGGTTAGCAGTACAGCTCTGAAGGACCTAGGAACAGAGGATCCAGAAACTTTCCAAGGCTGTGACCCTGAGTGACATGGAGAGGCTGAACTCCCATCAATGACAGGTGTCTCAGTCTCCCCCAAATCAAGCAGTCTGCCCACCATCATCACCTGTCTTGCCTGGATTCAGTTTCAGTTGGTTCACCCACATCCAATCCACAACTGCAGCTAGGCATTGGAAAGGAACTGAGACCGTGAGGCCTGGGTCAGAAAAGAAGGTAGAGCTGGATGTCAGCAACATACTGCTTGCACCTCACTCCAAATCTCCACAGTCTCACCCAATGGCCTTATATACACATTAAATAGTAGGGGAAACGTAAGAAACAAGGGTGATGTTGTGGTGGGTGTCTGCTATAGATCACCAGACCAGTAGGATGAGGTAGATGGGTCTTTCTTCAGACAACTAGAAGAAGTTTTCAGATCACAGGCCCTAATTTTCATGGGGGACCTCAATCACCCTGACATCTGTTGGGAGGGCAAGACAGCAGTGCACAGGCGATTTAGGAAGTTTTTGGAGAGTGCTGGAGACAACTTCCTGGTGCAAGTGTTGGAGAGACCAACTAGGGGCACACTCTTCTTGACCTGATGCTCGCAGACAGGCAAGAATTGGTGGAGAATGTAGAAGTGGATGGCAACTTGGGCAGCAGCAACCACAAGATGACTTTGGATTTTAACAAAAGGATAAAAGGAAAAGGAATATTGCCCCTGGACTTCAGAAAAGCAGACTGTGACTCACTCAGGGAACTGATGGGCAGGATCCCCTGAGAGGCCAGTCTGAGGGGGAAAGCAGTCCAGGAGAACTGGTTATATTTTAAAGAAACCTTACTGAGGGCACAGAAACAAACCATCCTGGCATGCAGGAAGAATAGCAAATATGGCAGGTGACCAGCTTGGTTTAGCAGAGAACTCTTTGGTGAACTCAAAACACAAAATGGAAGCTTACAAGAAGTGGAAACATGGACAAACAGCTAGGGAGGAGTATAAAAATATTGCTTGGTCCTGCAGGGATGAAATCAGGAAGGCAAAAGTGCAGTTGGAGTTGTAGGTAGCAAGGGACATAAAACATAATAAGAAGGGTTTTTACAAGTATGTTAGTGACAAGAGGGAGGTCAGAGAAAGTGTGGGTCCCTTACTGAATGGGGGAGGCAACCTAGTCACAGATGAGGAGGAAAAGGCTGAATATCTTTTTTACCCTGGTCTTCACAGGCAAGATCAGCTCCCATACTACTGCACTGGGGAGCAGAGTTTGGGGAGAAGGTGAGCAGTTCTCAGGGGTAAAAGAACAGGTTAGGGACTATTTAAAAACCTGGACATGTACAAGGTTTGTGGGGCTGAATACAATGCATCTGAGGGTGCTGACAGTTGGCTGATGTGATGCCAGAGCCGCTGGCCATTATCTTTGAAAACTCATGGCAATAGAGGGAGGTCCTAGAAAACTGGAAAAAGGCAAATATAGTACCTATATGGGAAGAACGAGGATCAGGTCCTCAAGGAATCAGTTTCTAAGCACTTGGAAGGGAAGAAAGTGATCAGGAACAGTCAGCATAGATTCACCAAGGGCAAGTCATGCCTGACCAACCTGACTGCCTTCTATAATGAGATGATTGGTTCTTTGCATATGGGGAAAGCAGTAAATGTAATATACCTTGACTTTAGCAAGGCTTTTGATACTGTCTCCCACAAGATTCTTGCAAGCAAGCTAAGGAAGTATGAGTTAGATGAATAAACTATAAAGGTGGATAGAAAGCTGGCTGGATAATTGGGCACAGTGGGTAGTTATCAAAGGCTTGAGGTCTAGTTAGTAGCAGTATCAAGTGAAATGTCCCAGGGGTTGGTCCTGGTGCTGGTTTTGTTCATTATCTTTATTAACAATCTGGAAGATGGGATGGACTGCACCCTCACCAAGTTCACAGATGACAACAAGCTGCGGGGGAGTAGTAGATACACTGCAGGGAAGGGCTAGGATTCAAAGTGACATAGACAAATTGGAGGATTAGGCCAAAAGAAATCTTATGAGGTTATAATGACAAGTGCAAAACCCTGCTCTTAGGAGGGAAGAATCCTATGCATTGCTACAGGCTTAGGATCAACTGGCTAAGCAGCAGCTCTGCAGAAAAGACCCTGAGGGTTACAGTGGACAATAGCCTGAATATGAGCCAACAGTGTGCCCTTGTTGCCAAGAAGGTGAACAGCATACTGGGCTGCATTAGTAGGAGACTTGCCAGCTGATCAAGGAAAGTGATTCTTCCCCTCTATTCCACACTGGTGAGGCACACAGGGAGTACTGTGTCCAGTTTTGCCCCCCTACAGAAAGGATGTGGATAAGTTGGAGAGAGTCCAGTGGAGGGCAATGAAAATGGTTAGGGTCCTGCGGCACATGACTTATGAGGAGAGGCTGGATGAACTTGGCTTATTTAGTCTGCAGAAAAAAAGACTGGGGGTGGGGGGGAGGATTTGATAACAGCCTTTAACTACTGAAAGGGATGGGGGTGCCAAAGAGGAAGGAGCTTGACTGTTCTCAGTGGTGGCAGATGACAGAACATGGAACAATGGTCTCAAGTTGCAGCACGGGAACTTTAGGTTGAATATTATGAAGAACTTTCTCACTAGGTGGGTGGTGAAGCACTAGAATGGATTTCCTAGAGAAGTGGTGGAATCTCCATCCTTGTACTAAAGAGTCCAGTACTCCAGTACTAAGGAGCTGACCTTGGTCTCCCAAGACAATTAGTTGTGGTGTCCTCCACACCATCTCTGAAAACAGCTTGACCAGCATGGCACTTAACTCATTCCAGGGACTTAGCTATGTATGCAGGGTGGTCACTACGCCGGCAGATTCCCCAGTCTATCCTCTATCTCAAGCAGGAGACAGGGAAATGGAAAGGGGAAGGGAAAAGGAGAAAGGGACTCAACTATACAGTTGGTCAAATATAAGATATCACTAAAAAGCCTTGCCTCTTGGACATTTTGTAGACTAACATATGTACTACAACAACACTCCAAGCCCAGCTAAAGTTGAGCGTCTTTACCTGTGCAGCTTGATCCTGCAAGGTTCTTAATACTTTGCCCCAATGCATTAGGACATAGGAGCTTAATTTGAAAATGTTAAAACCTTGGCTATTACTTCGTTTTAAAATTCTGTCACTCATTATTATTTAGCTCACTTAAAAAAAAAATCTAACTAGCTGCAGGGTGGGTTGGGGAACCAACAGTTTACATTCTTCCCTCTGATTCAGTACTGAGCAAATCCAATTACCTTAGGTGGAGTTAGGAAGCTCTCTGTCATCAGAGCTGTCTGAGGGATGAGATCTAACAGGTTTTGGTTATATAATTATGAAAACACAAAATATGTTCCTACTGAGAAGTAGTCCACACCTCACAAGAGCCATGGGCACTTATCTTTCCTCACTGAATCCTCAAATTTGCTTTAAAAGGAACCTATCATAATTTTACAATTCCACCATCTGCCTTAAACCCCAAACGAGTTTATTCATGACCCTAATTTTAAGCAGCATTTTCCCTGATGTGATGGTATGGTATTGTGCATGACAGCTGGCCGAGCCATAAGATTACTTCATTGTTAAAAGTACAACATATGGAAAATACATTAAAATGTTAACTGCTGCAATTCTTATGAAGAAAGAGTTTGGAATAGTGTTGGAATTCTGTTGTAGCCATGATGG
>NW_017729005.1:8140612-8146556 GCF_001723915.1 Gavialis gangeticus
TAACCCCAAAACGAGTTTTTTCATGACCCTAATTTTAAGCAGCTTTTCCCCTGATGTGATGGTATGGTTTTGTGCATGACGGCGGGCGGAGCCATAAGATTACTTCATTGTTAAAAGTACAACATATGGAAAATACATTAAAATGTTAACTGCTGCAATTCTTATGAAGAAAGAGTTTGGAATAGTGTTGGAATTCTGTTGTAGCCATGATGGTCCAGGAAATGTGTAAGAGGCAAGGTTGTTTTTTTTTTGCAGGGTGGTATCTTTTACTGAACCAACTGCATGGTTGGGATAGACTTGGATAATATTTCAAATGCAGTGCATTTTTGCAAAGAAAAGACAAAACCAATGCATTCTTTTAATACAAAAGCTCAGCAAGACACAATTATAAGCTGAACTGTATCAATGGAGCATATTCCTCTGGTTTCCTTCAGCACTTTTATAATTCCATTTCTATGCAGGTTATCAAAGATAGATTATTGTTGTGTGTGTTGACTTAGCAACAGACAAGCTACTTGTAATTTTTTAAAAAGCAAAACGGGAAGTAAAAATGGTTAGAGGAGCAGTTTGGCTTCCTGGGGATTCTCCCATGAACCAGAATGAGGGAAGCAGTATGAATGAATATAGCATGTACCTGCATTACCATGTACTACTTCATGTTGCACTATGTAATACTTGGGGATTCAGCAAGCAGCTATCCATGGGGGAACACTTGAAAGTAACATGCCTGAAGCAGCCAGATCCTTCAAGGACCAGCTGGTAGAACGGAGACAAGGGGAGTCCTTTGTAGGAGAACTCCTGACTTTTTCAGCAAAAGAAGGAATAAGAAATTCTGTAAATTGAATTTAAACTTACATGCAGTTTAAATGCATTATTCTCAAGCATGGGACATGAGGGGTTCTAAGTTAGTCTGGCTGTAGTAGAAACTTCTGGTGATGTAGAAGCAACCTGGGACTGTCAAAAGTTGAAGCACTGACAGTAATTGCATGTCAAGCACTGGGGAAATCCATTTCAATAATTAAAACATTTCAGTTTATTAGTATGAATCCCAGGCTACATTAATTGTCCCAAACTTGACTAAACAAGATAAAAGTTTCCAAGGCATGATTTTTTTTCTCTCTTTCTTTCTCTCTCTCTTTTTTAACTAAAGCTACAACAAACTATTCATCAAAGCATTGTTCTCACACTAGTCGGGAATCTCCTTCTAGCAATTCATACGTTTCCTCCAGAGATAATTAACAAAGAATAAGTGTAAGATTTAATTAGAAAAAAATACTCCACTTTGCCTGAAAGTCTATAACTTCTTTAAGGTTTTAGTTGTCAATGCAACAAGCAGACTTGGCTTCAACCTGAAAAAATACACTTCATTTACTCATTACTATGTATTAGATATATACATAGTAAATGCCAGATACTATATGCTATAGAGCTACTAAATCATTTTAAAATGGTTTTCTAAGACTATTTTCTGGACAAGGGTTTGAGTGTATGTGCTTATGTAAACCACTGCTGCTGTTTTAAAAAGCTGGAGTGACTTTACCTCTCAAATGACAGTTTTACGTGAAGAACCAAGAACTCTTCATATGTTTTGGGAAACCAAGACAAATGCTATGACTTCTGTATCAAAGACAGCAAAAAACTAAGAATTTCAAAGCACAGCTTTGAAAACCTCAATCATAATTGTTTCATTCTTAAAATACTGCTGTTGAAAAAATCTTGAGCATATTTCTTGTACCATCATATCTTGCTGCCTAGATATCTAGGGGCAATTAAGGGGAACTGCAGTTTAAACACTCATATTACAGTACATAGAAAACCGCTTAAAAATATTACTAGATGTTCACATTTTTACATTCTGCAAAAGATTTTCAAACACTTGACTTCAAGTCCTTCATTTTAACTACCATGACAAATAAAAACATTTGTATACAACCAAACAGTACATTTGCAATGCAACAACCCAAAAGTGTCACCGAGTAAGGCAGCAGATAGTCTACTACAACTACATAACTGACAGGTGTGAGTGAAAA
The DNA here is from genome assembly GCF_001723915.1 of Gavialis gangeticus. Lineage (NCBI taxonomy): Eukaryota > Metazoa > Chordata > Crocodylia > Gavialidae > Gavialis > Gavialis gangeticus. The sequence continues at coordinate 8,142,643 of NW_017729005.1, forward strand.
TAAGACCTGTATTCTCTGACCTCAGCTCATCTATGGCCACCCAGGAAGGTATGACCTTTCCAGCTCCCTTGCAAATGTAGTGCTTGACTGACATAAGGGGCATTGCAGCCAATCACAGCATCCCTGCTACCTGCTGCCAAAGTTGGCCGCCTCAGCAGAGCCATCAGCTGCTCAACAACATAAGGCAGCAAGTAGGTTTATAAACTTGTCAAACCCATATAAATATTGTAAATTATAATCTATTAAAATCAGAGCAAACAGGAAAGCATGTCTGAGAGTCACTGTTTCATAGAAAGTCAAGGGAAAGGCTAAGAGTTTTTCTAAGAAATGTTTCAAATTTTCTGTTAAAAAGAGAATTAGCTGTGTCATTAAAAAGGGAGTTGGTAGCTTTAAACCCACACTTCAGGTTTTATAACTCTACCGAATTCACTCCAGGCTTTAGCCTGTAGTTATTCTTTTTAAAAAAATCTTTATTATAAGTATGTAAAAAGCACCAAATTTATCACAAGCTTGCACTCAGATGATTTTCTGGCATCCCTGCAAAAGTGGCTTTATTTTATTTCGGGCAAAAAATGAGACTCATTACTACATATAAGATTAACTATTAAAATAGGGACCATACTGTTTCATTTCAAAATGATTTACCAGTAAATTATCATCACTGTTAATTAAAAACAAATTAGTCTGAGTACTGTAAAGTCAAAGCAATGCCAGTATTTTGACTTACCCCCAAAAGTAGGGAAGTTAATGGTGGAAATTTCATCCTTAAGCCATACACAATTATTTTTTTAAGCATTTTTATATATGTGTGTATGTTAAAGATATGTCGGCCCCATTTTTTATCCACAACCCTTACTGTATTAGCTTTGTGGGTTTAAATCAGACTTAAAAATGAATGTAATGTACGTTTTAGTGACTTAATAGTTGAGTGTTTTATATTTTGTGTAAGGGGATTCTTGGTATCTGTGCAACATTAAATACTTTCCAACAACAGGCCACATATTGCTATCATTAATAAGCCATATCTACTACAGCTCCATGGATTCTCAATTACTGATGAAAGCAGAAATTTTCTGATAAATCCTGAGGGAATATTGAACAAGTGAATGTAAATCAATTATGCAAAAAATGCCAATAACAGAGTATGGAAATACTGTGAAGGAAACAGTATAACAAGCAGAATGTTTTAAAAGTTTGAAGAGTATTCAAATATTAACTTATTAATTAAAGAAATATCTCCTCAGCAGAAAACAAATTAGCTACAGAAGGCAGACTACAGGGAGAGAGCGCAAGCAGTACTTAGGGAATAACAGGTAGGTATAGAAAATCTATTATGTCATACTACTTCCTACCAAATCAACAAGAAAACCATTTCAAAGACTTACTATGTATGCAGCATTTATATATGTTGTCCCATTCTGGGAACTGCCTACATGTACCTTTGGCAGGTATTCATGCTTCTGGCATAAATAATCTCATTTGCAAGGTTGGGAGGCGTACAGATGAGAAAAAAAAGGAGAAAAACGCATTTCAGCTGCTTTTGTAGCACATGTATGTGACTACTTAAAGACTGTCATTTTCAGAAAGTTTGGTCCATTGTCTTTGGCAAAGATTTTTGTTATAAAACTTTACAAACATTCTCCACCCCCATGTTACTTTGGGCTATTTCTTATCAAATTTCACAAGCTGAGCAGGATTAAGCCTGATCAGTATTTGGTTAGGAGATCACCATTGGAAATGTATGCATTGCTGGAAATGATGACAGTAATTTAGAAACATCTGGGAACATGAGGATTTAATTGTCAGGATGTATATGGAAACATCTGGGATTGAGAAAGTAAGCAGCTAGCAAAGGCTGCAGCCACCAAAGGAAGAAAAAGAACTAGCTACTCTGCAATGAGGCGACCTCAACAGCAGAAAGTATTGAAGATAAATATCCAGGGGGACAAATGCATCCTGGAGCTGAATGCATGACTGCACATATGTTAACAAGGAGGGAGTTGTCATGGTATTTTGTGGAGAAGGCAGAGACAGGGTCCATCTGCCAAAGAAAGAAAAGCACATTCTGGGACACAGATGTGCCAACTACTGAGGAAAACTTTAAGCTCAAAGGAGGAAGATGACTAGGGATCTGGGTTTTCTGTTTTCCATGGAAAAATGCAGATTTTCTCCTTTAAAGGAGAAAGACACAGGATACCATAGGTTTCCCTTTGCGGACTGACAGAGTTCCAGTCAGTGAGGGGCTGCTTAGGGCTGGGAAGAGTGGGGTGCAGGAGGTGCCACATGCATGTGGCAGCCAGGCAGTGTGGTGGAGAGCAGCTCCTGCAATTCTCTCCAAGTACATCTATGGAGGTAGGGAACAGGGGGGGCACAGGCGACACAGTTGGAGGGCACACGCCACATGTTGAGTGGCAGGAGGGAGCATGTGCCCCCCCAGATTTCTGTGCCCACAGTGGGACCTGGGGCTGCAGCTGGGCCAGACCAGCTCTAGGCAGGAGCCACCGGTGCGGCCCAGCAGGCAGGACCCAGCATGGAAGGGAGTGCTACGCTGCCATGGCTGCCAAGGTGAGGTGCCCCCTGCCTACTCAGCAGCAGCAGGGGATACAACCCATGCCGTAGCTACTGCGGCTTACCTTGGTGGCCACGGCAGGACACTGGCAGGTCTGGGGGCAGTAGTTGGGAATGAAGGGCACAGGCAGGGCCAGGGGGCAGTGGGTTGGGAGTGAGGGAGGCTTGGGGGGCTGTGGGTTGGGAGTGAGGGGCAAGGACATGGGCAGGGGCAGGGCACCGGCTTATCAGGGCTGCTCAGCGCCACAAAGCGGCAGGGAGGACAGCCAACCCAGGTCCTGGTGAGCAAAAGGGGCAGAGGGAGCTCTGATTTTCCATGATTAAAAAAAAAAAAAATCAAAACCAAGATATATAGGTATTTAGAATGTATTGTATTATAATAACTGAGGCACTGTTAGGCTTCCAAACTGCAATAAAGTTATAAATGTATCAATAAAACATTGTGTTCAACTGATACTTATATATATAGTGGCATTTCATTTTAATCATGGAAAAAACATGGATTTGGAATTTTTAATCTGAGAATTTTGGATTTTTTTTAAATCAGAGAACATCTTATCACCTTCAGACTAGACTGATGTAATTCATAGTACCTGGGGCCACACCTTGAAACCACTCCAAAATGAATGGCCTGTCTATGAAGCCAAGTGTCATACCAGAAGTATATTATGGGTGCCCATAAATTCCTGGGTACAATGCAAGATCTTGATCTTTACACCTGAAAAGCCCTACTTGATTTGGATCTAATTACTTGAGGGGCTGCCACTCTCTGCTGTTTTCTACAACCTTAAGTTTGTAGTCCAGAGGGGGAATCAACCATCATGCTATGTTGAGTTTTTGATTTTGGAATCTGCCACCCATTTGGGTCTTCTGTAGACTAGCTTTGTTAATTTTTCTTGGCATGTTGCAACGCCTATTGTCATTCTGAAGCCCTAGAAGAGAGGGCAAAGAGGGGATCAGGGCATTTTATTTTTATGTTTTTACTGAAGAGGTTTCAGTTACACTATTTTCCGTTCTGGAACAAATTTTCACTAGTGTGTTTAAGTGAGGGTTCCCGAAGGTGATTCAGGCACTTGGTTATTTTGTAGATCCAAATCAGTAAGTAAGGGAAATTATTTTTCAATTCTCCTGAAGTCCTGTTGCATAGCAGTTCTTTATGGTTTCGAAACATTGTCCCATTATTCTTAAGCAATGAAAATGTAGCTAGAGAAGCATCAAGGATTCCCTAGCAAATGGTTGCTACAACATATGCAATCCCTACACCATGCTTACTAAGTAACACGATGTCTACCATTCCTGGCTTTATGAGATTCTACCTGCATAGCTTTCAGCAGATCTGGCTGCAG
>NW_017729005.1:8151556-8151921 GCF_001723915.1 Gavialis gangeticus
CATATGCAATCCCTACACCATGCTTACTAAGTAACACGATGTCTACCATTCCTGGCTTTATGAGATTCTACCTGCATAGCTTTCAGCAGATCTGGCTGCAGTAGGAAAACAGGTTCCTGGCCCAATCAGAAGATCTTAAAATAGAGGTAAGGATGACAGCAATCCATGGTAGTGTTCTTTGAAGGGAAAATATTATTTTAGCATTCATTCATCATCCCCCCCCCCCCCATCAACTGGAAGGGAGCAACAGGTATGAAAGAGGACACTGAACATCCCTTGACATTATGTATCCCTTCTCAATAACTTCTAGAGACAGATTTTTGTATTTTCCATGACAGACTTACTAACTGACAGATTTTGTATTT
>NW_017729005.1:8156921-8169876 GCF_001723915.1 Gavialis gangeticus
CTCTACACTATATATGTAAAAACTCACGTGGCCTATATCAAAAGATGGAAAAGTGGTTAAATAGTAATAAAAAAATCCTCAACATTTATTTTAGGTCCAGAAAAGTTTTTAGAGATGAGAACACTGAAATTTCTGGGGTAAGGTTGTTGTAACTCAGCCAAGAGTTCATATAGTAAAGTTCTTTAAGAAAGAATATCTGTTTTATATATGAATTTTGCTACCAGCCTATTACAAATTCTGACCTTGGAATGCAGTTTGGACGTGGAACTTGGAACAGAGAATTCAGAATGTGGAACCTGGTATTATTTATAACCTGGCAAGTAGAACTCCCAGAAACCAAGTTAGTTAGCCAAAACAAGCTGATCCCTCTAACTACAGGTAAAACAACATTCTAAATAACTTAAAGTGTTTGAAAAATATATAAAATCAAAATAGGAAAGTATTTTGGTAGACAGAAACTAGCTTCCTTTTTAATTTTTAATGTTTCATGGAATGTACTTCAAACAGTAGATAGTTAACCAGTGCTCTTGACAGACACACTAAGTTATACTGCCTGACCACATCATAAATTAGCCTTTTCTGTGGGGATCTGTTAAAAAAAAAGAAGCAAGTTGTCAAAATGATTCCTTGACATCTGTAGCAAAGGAAATGATTCAGTTTCTTCCAACTATCCTTTACAAAATAATTATAAACAAATGCTTAATTCTGAAATATTCATTTTCTCATGTCCTGAAAGAACATTTAGTTTGACCATACGTGTTTTATTTTTGCCTATCTGGGGACATTCACTAAACAATCTATTCATTTCACAGCTCCCCAGACATAAATGTCATAGACATCTACAACTTTTCCATTTAATCATTAATACCAAAACATTAAACACTTATGGAAAACACATTACATAGCAGTTTATCAAGTAAAGGGTGTTCATGTTATTTTTCTTTAGTAAGATTACTGTCTTGGGTCTATATTTGTAAAATGGCATTAAATATACTCCTATATGAAGGCATTAAGGTCTTTGTGGAAGATTCCAACAGTTCTGATTTCTCCTTTAGATTATTGAGCAAAATTCCTAAAATATTTCTCCTGCACTTATTCTGAAGCATTTCCACAATCAGTAGGCAGATTCCTACCCAGTAAAAATTACCTTAGCCTCAGTGATTTATATCAGCTAGGGATCTGGACCAGTGAGTCTTGCAATTTCCAGCTTTCAATCAGTGCAAAATAATCTATTGTATATAAATATGTATACATGACTAGGATTTGAAAAGCTATCTATAAGAATGTTTATTCCCTTTGGAGTGTGCTTTTGAAGGAAGGGGAAAAAACAAAAGAAAAATTGGCTCTAATATCACACTTATTTTCTTCCTTGTTTTATTGCTAATTTCTCCCCCTCCATATTTGGAAGGAAGTTGAACAACTTTGCTGGTCCCCATGCAAGAAAACCTTGCATCTTTGATCTGCTGAGGTTCTCAAGCAATTACAGGGCAAACCAACACAGCAAACTACAGCATGCTACATAGAGTCCAAATGAGCTAGCACATGTAGCATTTAGTCTTAGCAGCATGGAACTCTACACGCAAAAATTTATGTTGCTGTACCTTTAAAACTGCTATCTTTACACTACATGGCAGTCTCTGGCATACACATGGATAGATTCAGCTCCTTTCTATTAGCTCTATGTTGAATTTGATATCCAACTTAATTTTCTCCTCATTTGCAGTTAGGGCCATATAATTCCACAAGGATTCAAAATGTGGGAGAGGGTAGCATTGGCTCATCTTTAGGCGTCCTGGCCACAATCCATCCCAGGTCGTGCTGTTCACATTTGTGGTCTAAACTGAACAGCTACAACCCCACAATTGGATAGGACTTCTAGGCTAGGGACAGACATTCAAAAAGCATGAGACTGAAATGATTTAATCTTTGCAGATTAGTTTAATCTGCCTAGGTCGAACTGGTTTGCAATCACACAGACATTCCCTTTGGACTGAAGAAATGCAGGCACATGCCTGCAGTGGCTCAGGCTACAAGCTGGGGAGTGCTACAGCACCCCCCCCTTCCCTTCTTCAGTGCTGAGATGACTGGGGAAGGGAGGAGGAAGGGTGTAGCAAGGCCCCAGCATGATACTCTGATTAGGGAGGGGTACACTCCCACCCTGGCCTGCACAGTCCTAGTCTTTTTCCCACTCTCTCAAGGGGTAGGAGTGTTGCCAGACCCCAGCCCCAGGCTAGCACCCTCAGGCAAGTGGTGTGTGCAGTGTATGCATCTGTTGATGATACTGAACTTTTCAATCTCCCTCTCCCTGCTTCTTCATACTGTCTGCAAATCTGACAGGAGAGCAAACCAGCAGGGGGCTGATAATACAGTGTTTATCACTCCATCAACAACAAAAAAGCCTCTCTCATTAATTTAAGCTCTTCTTAAACAGCTTTTTCCAAGGAAGGAATGGAGGGACATTACCAGCTGACCTGCTGATTAGCTCCCAAAAGCCCTAAGCAAACACTGTTTTGTCTGTTTTTGTCCTGTCTGCCTTTGTCCTGTCCCAGTGAAATTGGAGACACACAGACACCCTTCAGCATTAGCTAGCATACCACATGTCTAGGGTCCATGGGGCTGGGGTCCATAATGTGAGAGATGGGAAGGAGGAAGTGGGGAATCCATGCTTGAACAGTGAGGGAAACCAGGCAGACCCTGTTGTGCTTGCAGTCTCCCCCGGAGCTCTGGCTAGGGAGAAGAGGGACAGGGCCTGTTCTCTGGAGCAGAGAGCTCAGCCCAGGGCTGCAAAGCATCTGGGATGCTGGGGGACTCTGGTTTAACTTAAATTAGGAAGGGGTCTGGGACAGACATTGCATAAACCAGTTTGACCAGTTAAGTCTGATACTACATTCAACCAAGTTTATCTTACACCAGTTTCAGCCATTTTGAAACTGGTTTATGTGCACTGAACTTATATTCTGTTACACATTTAAACCAGTTTCGATCACTTAAACTGGTTTATGTGTAATGTCTGTCCCTAGCCCTAATGTGTTTCATACCCATCCCCAAACTCCCATTTCTGCATGGGCTCTCTACCTGCATGTTACACTGCTAGAGACTTGAACATTCTTGGGTGAGTCAAGTCCACTCTAACTAGTCAGGAGATGATATTACATTTACAGTTTTCATTTACATCTTAAAAGAAATTTAAAATGATATAGTTGCAGGAGGTGAGCAAACTGGTGCAATACATCTTGCCATATTTGCTGTTTCTATAAAAGTCAGTTTCTTTGGCCACATGAAAATCAAAGCTTTCATTTTAAGAGCACCTAAATTTTCCAGATGTGAAGAAGAGCTTGAAGATGTGACCTAGCACATCCTGAAACATCAAGAACTAGCAGGCAAAGAACCCCAAATGCCTTACATTAAAAAAAAAGTCCTGACTACTGATGACTGAGTATCTTGCAATATTGTCAAGCAAAACCAGCATTTTGGGTTAAATGAAATTGTATCTCCTTACCTGTAGGTGTACTACTGCGAAATGAGGAGGAGGGTGTGATGGGAGGAGTGACTGGAGGAGTAAGGCTTCCACTGCTGTGGCGAGGTGGAGTAGACACGTTCCCACGAGACACAGAGCTTGACAAAGTCAAAGAGAGTTTAGGCTGAATCTTCTTCTTCAGAGATTCCTGCTCCCGTCGAGCTGCATCAGTCATAAACCTAGAATAAAAGCAACAACAATGAGAAAGTGAGAGAAACATTAGTTTTGAACCAGCCTTTGGTAACTATGACGCAAGCGTTTTTCACTGTAAGTGATCTAATGATGTTTCAAATTCAGCTTACGATATTTGTGTTCCATGGCAGAGGAGAGTGACAGCAAACAAGCGAACTTCACTGATGAGCTGATAATAGAGAATGTGTTCAGAGGTCAGTGAGAACGTTTGGATTTTAACAGTATTTGTCTTACCTAACTGGTGTCCAACCTTATCACCCTGCAGGCTGGATGGCTGATGCGAGGTCTGTCCGTGGGCCAGATCCAGCCACAGGGGGGATACACAACCTGACCTTGATCTACCAGGGGATGGGGGTATGGAGTGGCCCCTATCCAGTAATGGGGGGAGGAGAGGATGTGAAGTAGCCCAGCCCTGATCCAGACACTCAGGGGGACAGGGAAGGGTGGAGCGGCCCCAAGTGAGACACATAGGGAGTGGAGGCAGAGTGCCTCAGCCCTGATCTAGACATGTGGGACAGCAGCAGAGGGCTTGGAGGGGGAGCAAGAGGAACAGCCTGGCCTAGTCTGGATGTGTGGGGTGCAGGCCTGACCCTGATCCCACTGTGCTTCCACTGCTCCCCTACTGCCAAATTTTCTAACCCACGGGCTTCCCCACTGACCGGATGCCATGGATTTGGCCCATGGGCCAGAGGTTGAGCAGCCCTGTCTTAGCGGATTATATATATTTTTTAAAGCTGCATGGAAATTCATAGCTGGACAAGAGAAACTATTCTACAAAAGATATTTACTTAACTACAACCCCTGCTCAGATGAGAAAAGTAGTCTCAGTAGCAGGAGTGAGGGAAATGTTTGCTTTGAGGTAAAAGTTTGGGAACTTAAAAAAATGTCAAATGTATTTAAATTTGTTTTCAAAAATACTTGACATGAAGCTATTTAAAATACACCTTACATAAGGAGTGTGTAATCATGTGGGGGCAGTCAATGAGCCAGGCTGGGCCTGTAGATTGGTATCATATGCTAGATCCAGTGTGTAAGGCTGGCCTAGTGCAGGCACTACGTTCAGTTTGCATGTCAGGCTGCCTAGAGTGGATACTGCATGCAGTGAGCATCTTGGAGCAGGCACTGCATGTAGCGTGCATCCCAGAGTGGCTCCATATGCTGCACATGGGGCATGTCCACTCCAGCCCTGCATGCCATGCACAAGGCTCATCCAGGATGCACTATTTGTGCATGTGGGTCCACTCAAACACCAATGAGCAGCACTGCATGCCAGCTGATAGGGCTCCATGGGCCAGTTCTGGCTTGTAACTTTACTACCTATGCCTTGCATAATAGAGTGCATTTATATGGACTTAAAGTGCAATATCTTACACCAAGAATAATTATATCCATTTTTTTAAAGCTGGGCACCACTAATGGAAAATTAAAATAATTGTGATCCTCTCCAACTGCTACCCACTGTTAAAGTCCTAGTCATTTTAGGGCTGGGGTATACTGGCATAAGGATTACAGTAATTATCCTGGTGTAACCTTTATTTCAATTAATTCACTTGCAGAAAAGGAATAAAGCAAAAAAAAAAAGCTATTGTATTCCATACCAGAGCATGCATGCTGAGGGACACACCAATATAAATATCAATTCATATTTACATGACATCAACATAACTTTCTGATAATAATCTAAACAGACAAGTCCCTCATATTTATCTTTGTTATATAACTTTCTCCTTTGCTGTTCCTTCATCCCTCCACAGGGGACTATGTTTCACACCTACAGAAATTCTGTATAGATCTTCATAATATGGTACTTCCTCTTTTTTCTTTCATGCATTGATAAGCAATGAAGACATTACTGTTGCTGACATTCAGAATAGCATCACTAGGGACTGAGCTGGCATTTGAGATGAATACAGCAATTGCAATCTCACACCCATTGTTTCAGGGTCTCTGCAAATCCAGGCAAACATTACAGCTTTCATCTTCCCTCTCCTGTTTCCCTGCAGCCATCTTTGTCAGAGAAACACACTCCAACTCTCTCTCTTTTTTAAATAAACCTGATACTGGAGTACAAATGAGAAGTTTGTGCATCTTCTTGTCCTTCATGCTGTGTCAAGTAGGTATGCCCCATTTATTTGGCAATACTGCCTAGCATGATAATAAAATAGGCAATAAAATAAAAAAAGTAAAACTTAAAACTTTACCCGTGATTGCTTTGTTGGTCAACTGGCTTTATCTTAATTTTCAGCTATATTTTTTCAACTATATTGGAAGGTGTACAATTTTTGGATTATAAGCTTCTAAAACCATATTTCTGTGTTTGTGCCTTGAACAATAGAGGGCACATTCAAACTTATCAAATAATAAATATTCATTAATGCTGTACAAGGTAATTGTAAGTTGCACCTGGATTAGAACAGTCTTTACCATCATTTAGAATACAAAGGGAAAGGAAGAGTTACTGGCAATTCTTTTTATTGGACTAACTAAAAATAAAATGGGCTTTCATTCAACAGTCACACTTTCTTCATCAGAATAGTGGAAAGGAGTGAGACACATGGAGAAGGCAAAAAAAAAAAATTCATAACTCATTAAGTTCAGAAAGAAAGTACAAGGGTGTTTCAAAAACTAACAGCAAAATGGCTGCCCACACTGTATTTCTATGGCAAAGTATGGAACTACACAGCAGCAGGGAACACTGTTGGCAATGTTGTCAAACAGCCCTATTATTTCATGCAGAACACACGTGTGATGGTATTGAGCATGTAAATAACGTGGCTGCACAGCTGTTAGTATGCACCAAAAAAGAACAGTGTTCTGTCATTAATTTTTTGTGGGTCAAGGATATGTCACCTAGTGAAATTCACTGTAGGATTGTGCCACAATATGGTGAGAACTGTAGGGCTCAATGAATGGTCTTTGAGAAGGTGAAGAAGATAAAGAACAGCTATACATCTATAGTAGATGAACCACAGGCAGGATGCCTCAACACAGTCACAATGGAGGACAACGCTGCCCAGGCTGATGTGACTATGTGTGTAAATAGGGACGTGAGCATTTCTGAACTAGTGGTGGAGCTAGGTGTAAGTGCTGGCAGTAGCTATCCTCTGATAACCCCAGGTAATTTCTCTACTTTTCACCAGCTACATTTTATCACCTGTTGACATTCCCTTCTTTTGTTTCCCCCCACCCTACCTGTCTCACACCCATTAACTCTGATTTTCCTTGCCATGCATTTGCATTTTTGCAGACCTACATTTTGCATATTGGCTTAAGCTTCTATTCAACCCACATTTATCACATTTACTAAATAACCTTATATGGCAGTATCTATGCCATTTTGCACGATCACGTGAGTTACCAGAAAGTAAGCGCCCATTGGGTGCCATAGCAACGGACGGATTTGCATAAACAATATGTGAAAGTGTGTACACAGCTTCTGCAATGTGCATGGGACATTTTTCTTGTCCATCATCACCAGGGATGAGACCTGGGTCCACCATTATGATCCCAAGAGCAAATGGCAGAGCATGCAATGGAAACATATACCCAAAAAATTCCTTACTCAACCATCCTCTGGCAAAATATTACTTACTCTGTTTTTCAATTGCCTAGAACCACTCCTTGTTCACTTCATGGATCAGGGTCACAATCAATAGCAATACCAATAGCAATAGCAATACCTACTGCTACATTCTTCAAATTAGGGCTGTGCGAAACGGCTATGCTTCATTTCGGATTTGGCTATTTCAGAGGATAGTGATTCATTTTGGTGTTTCAGATCACTGTTCCATTTCAATTCAGCCAAATCTGTTTTGGAGTTTCGATGCTGATTCAGAGATTTGGATTGATCAGGGAGAGGCAGGAACAGTTGGGTGGCTGCAGGTTCTCCCGTGGCTCCTCCAGCTGTGCCTGCCTCTCCCTGGGCAGGGGGAGCTGCGGGAGAAGCCCCCATGGCTCCCCTGCCCCATCCCCCGCCCGGCCCCAGCCACCCTGCAATTTAAAAAAAAAAAGAAAAAAAAAGTCCTGTGCTCACTGGCTGCAGCAGCGGCAATAAGGGGCCTCTGAGGGCTTGTGGCAGAGCCCCCACCCCCCCCCGGGCAGCACAGGGCAGCAGGGGACAGCAGGAATCGCCCCCCCCTTCCCTGTGCTTCGAACCTGCATGGCAGTCATCACATTGTGTAGGTGCAGCACAGCTTGGCAGGATCCTGTGCACTATCTGGGAGCTGGGGCAGCTTCAGTAATCAGCCAGAACCTGGTACTGCTCAATCCCAGCAGCACATAGCTCTCAGAAAGTGCATAGTGGCCTGCCAAGCCATGCTGCACTTGCACCATGGGGCAGCTGCTACACAGGTACCAGACAGGGGGTGATCCCCACTGCCCTCTGCTACATGGGGGGGCTCTGCCATGAGCCCTCAGAGGCCCCAATCACCGCTGCTACAGCTGGGGAGTGTAGGGTTTGTTTGTTTTTTGTTTTGTTTTTTTTAAAGTGCTGGGAGGCTGGGGCCAGGTGGGGGATGGGGCTGGGCAGGGCAGCTGTGGAGGCTTCTCCTGTGGCTCCTCTGGCTGTGCCTGCCTCTGCCCCAGTGGGGGGAGCCATGGGAGAAGCCCCCATGGCTGCCTTGCCTGGCTCCATCCCCTGCCCGGCCCCAGCCTCCTGGCACTTTGAAAGGAGGGCTTTGAGTGGGGCTGTGCCCGACTATTCCCAGGGGGCACTTTTGAAACATTCCAAAACATTTCATTTCAGATGTTTTTATTTTGTTCTGGAGATTTCATAGATTTCACAGACTTCATAGACATTAGGGCTGGAAGGGACCTCGTAAGAGCATCAGGTCCAGCCCCTTGCCCAAGGGGCAGGAAGTCAGCTAGGGTCAGCTAGGATCCCAGCAAGATAAACATCCAAATGTTTCTTGAAAGTGTACAGAGCAGGTGCTTGTACCATCTCTGGGGGGAGTCTTCCAGGTCTTGGGGGCTCAGACAGTAAAGAAGTTTTTTCTTATGTCCAGACTAAAATGGTCTTGGAGGAGTTTGTGACCATTGTACCTTGTCATCCCCTGGGGTGCTTTTGTGAACAGGTATTCCCCAAGAACCTGATGCAAACCCTTTATGTACTTATAGGCTGCCACCATGTCACCCCTGAACCTGCGCTTCTCCAGGCTGAAGAGACCCATAGCTTGCCAGCCTCTCTTCATACAGCCTCTTGTCTTGCCCTCTGATCATGTGCGTGGCTCTCCTCTGGACTCTTTCAAGCTTATCCATGTCCTTCCTAAATTGTGGAAGCCAGAATTGGATGCAGTATTGCAGCTGTGGCCTCACCAAGGCTGAGTACAGCAGGAGGATGGGTCTTGCTTGAGATGCATTGATAGATGCAAGCCAGAGTTTTGTTTGCTTTGCCAGATGCAGTATCACATTGGTGGTTCATATTCATCTTGTGGTCATTCATGACCCCTAAGTCTCTTTTGATCATGGTGCTAGCGAGTGTAGCATTGCCGAGCCTGTAAGTGTGGTGTGAGTTTTTATTCCCGAGGTGGAGCACCTTGCATTTCTCCATATTGAATGCCATCAGGTTTTCATCTGCCCACCTTATAAACCTATCGAGGTTGGCCTGGATCATAAGCCTATCCTCAAGTGTGGATGCTCTTTCCCAAAGTTCAGTGTCGCCAGTGAATTTAGCCAGTCTGCTTTTGACACCAGTGTCCAGATCATTTATGAAAACATTAAAGAGTATAGGTCCAAGAACAGAGCCTTGGGGGATGCCACTAGTCATTGAGTGCCAAGTTGATTCGGTTCTGTCCACTACCACTCTCTGGGTCTGACCTCAGAGCCAGTTCACCAGCCATCAGACTGTGGAGTAGTTGAGATCACAGTTGCCCAATTTTTCCATGACGACATCATGGGACACCACGTCAAAGGCTTTTTTAAAGTCCAAATATATGACATCAACCTCTTCCCTTTTGTCACCTGGTCATAGAAGGAAATGAGATTGATCGAGCAAGACCTACCCGCAACAAACCTGTGCTGGCTATCCCTCAGAATGTTGCCTTCTGTTAGCCTGTCAAGAATGGTTACTTTGATATATTTTTTCCCAAAATCTTTCCAGGGACTGAGGTCAAACTTATTGGCATGTAGTTTCCCAGGTCTTCTTTTCTCTCTTTCTTGAAGATGGGCACCACTTTGGCCCTCTTCCAATCTCAGGTACTTTGCCTGAGTGCCACGAATTCTCAAATATCTTCGCCAGTGGCTGCGCTATGATGTCTGCCAGTTCCTTTAGCACTCTTGGGTGCAACCTATCCAGACCAGCTGGTTTATGGGGGTCTAGCCTCTCAAGATGCTCCCTCACAATATCCATGCCAATGGTGAGCATATATTCATCTTCACCCTGGTCATCCCACATCATGTAAGGCAGCGTGGTCCCTTTGGGTTAGTGAAAAACTGACGCAAAGTAATCATTAAGCAAACTGACTTTTTCCTGGGTGTCAGTAGTCAGCTGCCCCAGCTAGTTTAGCAGAGGTCCAATGTTGTCCTTGTTTTTCTTTCGACTCCCCACATATCCGAAAAAGGACTTTTTATTGTTCTTGATGGAGTTCAGTTGCAGCCTTAGCTTTTCTAGTTTGCTCCCTGCAGGTGCAGACCAGTGCAGTATACTACTCCTGAGTGGTGTTTCCTGTCTTCCATCCTTTATATGCCTCTCTTTTTAGACGTAGGAGAGCCAAGTGGGTTGTTGAGCCCTTTTACCACCTTTCCTACGGGTTGGGATGGACTTCCCTTGTGCTTCTAGGATCACTTCCTGAAGGAGCAACCACTCATCATGAACTCCCTTCCCTGTGAAATCATGGTCTCTCAGGGCCTCAAGAACAAGCCTCCTGAGCTTATGGAAGTCAGCTTTCCTAAAGTTGAGGACTACTGCATGGCTGCATTGCCAGCTTTGCCATAGCATTGCTGCATTGCCAGCTTTGCAATGGACAGTGAAAGTGATCAACTCGTGGTCACCTAGGTTCCCTTCAATTCTTAGGTTGCTGATTAAATCATCCCCTTTTGGCCAGTACCAGGTCCAGCAGTGCCTTGCCTCTTGTTGGCCCATAAACTTCTTGGGACAGGTAGAGCTCATCCACGCACATAAGGAAGCTTTGTGACCAATTGGATTTGGCCGAGCGCTCATCCCATGAGATGTCCAGGTAGTTGAGGTCTGTAGTAGACTCCTACCATTGTATCCCCTTCACTATGTTCCCCTTGTATTCTAACCAAAATGGTCTCCAGTCGTCCTCCTTAGGTGCCAATCTCAGCTTGTAGGGCCATGTAGCTCTCCTTCACATAAAGAGCTACACCCTCATCCCTTTTTTCAGCATGATCTCTCCTGTACAGGGTATAGCCATTTATACTGGTAGTCCAGTCATAGGAGGAGTCCCACCAGGTCCCCGTGATCCCTATGAGATCATAGTCATTTCAGTTTAGCAGAAGGACTAGTTCCTCCTGTTTATTCCCCAAGCTCCTAGCATTAGTGTACAGGCAAGTAAGTGTGCCTTGGAGGTCCTAGGATTCCTTGTATTCATGGAGAAGCTCTAGGAGTGGGTGGGTTCCCGTGAGCATCCTAACTTGCTGGTTTTACAGTTGTTGCTTGGTGAGCTTGCTCTGGTGGTTGTCTGCCCATCCCCCAGCGAGCTAAGTTTATAGCTCACTCAAGCAAGTCAGCCATTCTGACTGAAAAGAGCTTCTTCCCCAGTGGAGTGAGGCAGAGACTGTCTCTTACCAACAGACTACTGCTTCTCTCTCCAAAAACCAGACTATGGTCGCAGAAACCAAAGCCTTCACAGTGGCACCAGCACCACAATCTTCTTTTTACTGCCTTGATGTTTTGGAGCCTTTGGATTCAGTGTTTCAGGCACCAAAACACCCCCAAAATGAAATGGCTGCCACAATTTTGCACAGCCCTAAAAATCATGTGAAACCAGCTATTTGGACCAAACAGTGTGAAAAACTCAAGCAAGGTGTTCTCCAGCATGACAGTACAAGGCTGCTGAGTGTACAAGTGATTGTCAAGACTTTGCATGGACTGGGCTTTGAAATCTTACCACACCTTCTCTACTATCTCTATCTTCTGCCAAGTGACTATCACCTGGTTAGACCATTGAAGGAGGCTCTTTGGCAGGACAAATTTGCCAGTGATACAGAGGTGCAACTCATGGTACATGAAGAGTGGCTGTCAGAGCCATCAAAAAGCTTCTTTGAGGATGGTACCAAGACACTTGTGACCTGCTGGAATACCTGTGTTGCTAAGCATGGTGACTATGTAGAGAAGTGATGCGATCCAGTAAATGATCATTGCACACAAAGTGGTTTTATCTCAGAATTGCTGTTAGTTTCTTAAACATCCTTGTAATTATGGTGGTCAACTGTCAGCCTATTTTATTTTGGTTTTCAGTTGCTCACAGAAGGGATGCTGTGTAACTGACTGGTGTTTATTAATGGTCTGAAGTGTGTTATACTTAAAAAGTGTGCATTTCACTTTGAGGGTTACCTAAGAAGGAGGAACTGTGCCTCCCTATTTTCATTATATGATTCCTAAACCTAAAGTAAATTCTTAATGTGAACTCTTATGCATAAGAAATTCCAATAATGTCCAACAATTTCTCTGTACATGGATCGCACTTTGAAGACAATACACACTACCATGGATTTTTAATAATGGAAGGTATTATGTAAGTAGATCTAAAAGCACTCTAGCATACGTTAAGAAACATAAATCGAATGATGACACAAATGCACAGAAAAATGGCAAAAAGATTACAAGGAAAGGGTCCAGTTCTGTAAAGCACTACAGCACACTAATACCTATTATGATCTATTGGCATAGCATGATAGTACACATCGGGGTGGGCAAAATATGGCCCATGGGCCAGAGCCAGCCTGCCAGGCCATTCTATGTGGCCTGCAGGACCCCTAAAAAATTTAGAAAATATTTATCTGCTCCTGGCTCCCTGTCAAAGATGACAGAAGCCTGGAGCAGTAGGACCCAGGGGGAGCCATCAGCAGGACACAGCAGCCCAGCCCAGCCCAGCCCAGCCCACCCAACCATTTCCCTGCCTTACTGTCCCTGCACTGCTCCAGCACCATGTGGCTTCTGGCTGCATCACCCCCCCACACATATAGCCCCCACAAACCCCACATCCCATACCCACCTACCCCCAACATATCCACACACATACCCACATGGTCCCTCACCCCACACCCCCACACCTATCCACCCCCCCC
>NW_017729005.1:8169928-8174240 GCF_001723915.1 Gavialis gangeticus
CCACCCCCCCACAACAATATACAAGAGTGAGACTTCATTTTGAGCTATTATATACAATCACCTCTATGTACACTACACAAATGCATGTAAACCAGGTCAAAAATATTTTTTGAAATCAAATTAATGAATGTTTTCGCTTTTTAGAATATAATTTGGTATTCTTCAGAGATAGCAAAACCCCTTGCTGGAAGGAGTACTTCTGGGGACAAGGGGAGGGACTTCTGGTGGCAAAGCTCTAGGGTTAGGGGGCGGGACTTCCAGTCACAGGATGGTGACCGGGGGTGGGGCACCTGTCAAGGGGCAGGGTTACCCATGCATCCCTCAACAGTGTGCCAAAACTTGGTAAGCAGCCCTCTGCCCAAAATAATTGTCCGCCCCTGGTATACATGGTAGTATACCATGGTAGCATGGTAGTATACAATGCACATAGTAGCAGTTACTCTATATTGGCTTGAGACTATCCGGGTCCTTCCATATTCCCCATATACATATCTGCAGTGAATATGAATATTCTATATTGGTTGGGGAATATATTATTTCATAGCAGTTTGGAGTGCACAGTCAACTTCATCTGAAATTGTGTGGACTCTGCTGGCAAATAGTCCAGAGCTGCTATAACTTGCAAAGAAGTCTTTATAGAAAAATTGGCATTTCATATGGATAATGGCAGGGCGAGATGGAAATAAAATTTTCCTAGCTAGAGACTGGTATGGAAGACTTAAACTTGGCTCTCAACAAGAAAAAACCGTTCCCTTTCTGTAAGACTAGTATACTTTGACACATCCTTAAAATATCATGGCATGAAACTAAGTACCTGTACAGTAATAAAGATGTATCCTGTCTATCTATAGTATGGATCTTTGCCATGAAACATAATGTCAATTCATAGTATGAAGGCAGCAATAAACAGGGCTTTGACATGACTACTTATCTCCTTTGGAACAGATACAACACATCTTGTCAAGCACTGACATAGCAGTTTTATAAGGTTACTATGGGTATCTCATTTTCAAGTGTTAAAATATATAATATTTTAAAACATTTTAACTATACCTCCATCCCTAGTAAACCTTTTTCCTGAAAGGGTCTATATATTATTGACCGAACGGCTCACAAAAAGTCTGAATTTTAGTAAAGAAAAAGCAGCTTAACAAAATAAGCATATATATATTTTTTTCTCTAACTAGGAAATGTCTAATTCACTTACATTTAGGATTTGGATTAATATGTACATATGCTCTGGATTGGAAAGCTGTATTCCCTAAGAAAGAAAAACTTGGATACCTAAAGTATATTATATTAAGGGCAGAAGTCTGAATACTGTCATATAATAAACTCGGCCACAAATTTAAAAAAGTTAAAATAATGTTATGGTATAACCATTCTAGGTTAAATCTATAATGTCAAGGAAAATTAAAGTTACTGCTATAACTTCCTGCAGGAGCTGTTTCTGTATCTTATTCCCATTACCAGAGTGTTCTAATGCATACAACGTGTTCTAAAAACATCATGTGTTGTCCATATTCCACAGTACTGGGGCATACTTAGGACAGAATCTCTAGCTTTATATGTGAAATTCCTCACTCTCTTGCATATAACATATGTCAAACATGTATTCTTTGTCAGAAGGTCAAATTTCAATGTATAATAAAATTTGTAATATTTCTGAAATGAAAACTTTTATTCTCCATAAAGGTTAGTCATTTCTTTCTTCAAGATTTTATTTGTGCGGTGATTCTGAGGTGTAATTATATTTGTGCCAAATTATTATGAGATTCTCTGAAGTCTGAAATAGAATTCTGAAAATTTTTGGTTTAGAATGGAAAGCATTATTTATATGGAACACACCCCACAAAAGACATGAAAAATATACTATGGTCACTGACGTCTCGGACATTTATTTAAAGGTGCAAAGGAATCTGGTCCCCAGTCCCAATATTTTGCATCCTATGCCAAATGTGCATGACAGGACACCTGATTTTGCAATTGGGAATCAGATCCCAATCGTGCCATACTTGCCAGTGCAGAGGGGGAGTGTAGGATTTTGCACTTCTCCTTCAATGACACATTGAAAATCAAGTGCCCAAAAAATCAATGGAGTGTCAGCTCAGCTAGGGGACTAAAATGGGGTCTGGACACAGCCCTGGTATGGCCCTTGTGAGGCCAAGAATCAGTTGATTATCAGCTTGGCAGGGACCACATCAGCTCCGGTTCCAGATCTTGGTGCAGTGCTGGACCTAATTTAAAGTTCCTGGTGGTGGGAAGCCTGTGCAAGCTTTTGCTTCCCTGTGTTGGACAGCCTGATCAGTGCTGTCTGGCACAGGGTTTAGAATCCCTGGAGGGGGAAGCCTTTGGCTTCCCTTCAACCCAGACTCTAGCTGGCCAACGATCAGCTAGCTGATAATCAGTCACTGGCTACATGTTAAATTTAAGGTACCGTGCACACGCCACAAAAGTAATCTACATTATATGTGGAATACTTTTACAGCTTGTTCCCCTTTTATGCCACTTTTAATCAGGTGCACATGTAGCATCCTTCCTATTTATGCTGCAATTAACACATTAACCATGGCATAAATGTACCTGCAAAGGTTGCTAAGCCAAACCCTTAAAAGTTAAGAAATAATATAAACAACACGCCTGTGTGTCTCTAATTACACGAACACACATTTAATCAAATCAAATACAAAGATGTTTTCCCAATTTAACCTAGGGACAATAGCCCCTCATCTTAGATTTAAGTACAAGTTAGGTGAGGGGAGGGGGAAGTGGATGCAGCTCCAACTCTGACCCTGGGCCCAGTGTCAGAGTTGGAACTGCAGCTGCTGCCCCCTGCCTTTGCTCCCCACTGCCATCCCCTGCAGCCACTTATCTTCCCTTTGCAGCTCTCGCTCTACCTGAGGCCCTGCACATGATGTCTCTGGCCTCATTCCAGCCATGCAGCAGTGGTGGCAGCTCTGGCCCCACCTCTGGGGCCAAGGCTGAAGCTGCTGCTACTGCTGCTGTCTGGCTGGGCTGGGACTGAAGGCAGTGCAGGCTCTGTGCTCCTGGCTTGAGTGGGCCCCTGCCAGACCCACAGCCTCAAAGGGAAGGTAAGCAGCTGCAGGGGTAGGGAGGGGCAGGCAGGGGACCAGGAAGTGTGGCAGAGGCCAGAGAGGAATGTAGTAGGGGGGCAGGAGTGGGTTAGAAGTAAGGGGCACCAGCAGGACTAACAGGATTGGGGCACAGCCAGGGATGGGATCTGCAGATTGGGAGTGAGCTGTGGGGGCTGTGGCTTGGGAGTGAGAGGCACTAATATATTGGGGTTGCTCAGTGCCCCAAAGAAGTCGGGGGGACAGCTGCAGCCAAAGGTGTAGCGATCCGTGAGCATGCCACTTCAATCCATGAGTGTGCCGTTTTGGTCCGTTCCCATTAATAGCGTAACAGACTTATTCCCACTTGAATAGTAACTGAGTTTTGCTTAAGCATTTTTATGTATTGTTCGAATAAACCTGATAGGGCTCTGTAATGTGTCTCAAGGACAGGAGCAAGGTATTGTGTTCATGGGGTATTATACATTCATGAACAGATTTAAGAGTTAACATTGTCAGCTGTCATAAACAGCTAGAAGGTTAGGGTCCGATTCCCCTCACACAAAATCAGATACCAACATAACCTCAATGCTTGAGCATATATTGATGAAGAAACTCATAGGTACTTATATATTAACTTAAATAGCTTTACCCAAACACTGTGCCAAATAAAAGTAAAATAAAGCAGTAAAAGAGTTCTGTGCACCACTAGAAGTCATGTGAGCTGCTTACATGCAATGGTTTCCTTCTATGGTGTTTATAGGCCCATATTTCCTTTTCATCTACGCCTTTGCAAATCAGCAGTGACTTAATTGAAAAATAGAAACTTACAGCGGTGTAAAATTTGTATGAGAGGGAAATCACATGCAGGGTCGGCCCACAATCTTTGAGAACCCCCTGCAGAATGTAGTTCCGGGGAGTAAGGAGCTTACCTCTGGTAAATGTCCCGCACCAGCCCCAATGCCTCTGCCACGCTTTGCACTCAGTTCCTCTCCAGGAAGGTGCACAGCATTAAAAAGTTAGTGTGGGGCAAGATTTTAAATTGTGTGCAGCCGCGCATGCGTGGATCTTGTAGAGAAACTTGGCTGCAGCTAGACCTGTGCCCTGGTGAGAGAAGGGGGCAGGGGGAGCTCTGATTTTCCATGATAAAAAGACCAAATTCAAACTCCAAAATATATAGGTATTTAGAATGTATTTTGTTATAATGATTGAGGCACTGGTAGGCTTCCAAATGGCTTTAA
>NW_017729005.1:8174251-8175262 GCF_001723915.1 Gavialis gangeticus
TATATATATATATATATATAGTGGTGTTTCATTTTAATCATTTCATTTTAATCATGCAAAAACATGGATTTGGGGGTTTTTGATCAGAGAATTTGGGATTTTTAAACATAGAAAACCAGGATCCTTGATTATGAGTTCAAGTAGGCTGAGGACACTGGTATGTAATGCAGAAGCATTAGCAGGCATTGCTACCAACTTACAGAAGTTGCACAAAATGTTACCTAGAGCTCAAGTTAAAAACTCCTCAACAAGGGCTTCTTACAACATTTTACATTATAAAAAATGTAAGAGTCAAGAACCAATAGAAGTAACAAACTAGAAAACTTCATGCTACTTAAGCTATGGTTTACTGGATCCACTCCTCATGTCATGCCCCAATTTAATTTATGCCATGATGTTACAGCTACTATACCATGACCTCTTACAAGTGGCTCTATGAACAGCTTAAAGTTGCCTGGAGCACCATGGCCTCACACAGCCAGAGCCCTAGTATAGTAAGCAGGTTATAAAAATGAATTTCAAAGAAATTGAGAGGTTGTTCTTGGTAAGTAGCCTCCCCATTGTCACTTTGGGAGCTAGTTTTGTTTGTGATACCATGAATAACATCATCCAGGCCTACTTCCGTTCATTTTAGAACAAGAGTCCAATCCAAAGAGGATCAGATACATATCCATGCCCTCAGATCCTTCTATATAAAGGGTCAAGGGTCTATAACAACCATCTTCCTACAGTTGAATATTGTAAGCATTGTACCTCTTTAATGTCCCAAATGTTATCTCTGTCCTATATGTAGATACAGAAGATGTTGCTACTGCATCCCTACCCTACTATAGTTATCATCTTCTGCCATAAGAGAGCAGAGCTGTTTCACTCTTTGGTCTGCTCCAGAAACTCTGAAACCCAGTGTATTTCTGACCAATACAATACTAGGAGAGCATGCTGCTCAGTTGCCATGTTTAACATGCAGCTGGCTTTGAAGAACTCTACAATTATCTGACCTCCTTAACACTC
>NW_017729005.1:8175310-8184808 GCF_001723915.1 Gavialis gangeticus
GCCTGGAGCACCATGGCCTCACACAGCCAGAGCCCTAGTATAGTAAGCAGGTTATAAAAATGAATTTCAAAGAAATTGAGAGGTTGTTCTTGGTAAGTAGCCTCCCCATTGTCACTTTGGGAGCTAGTTTTGTTTGTGATACCATGAATAACAT
The DNA here is from genome assembly GCF_001723915.1 of Gavialis gangeticus. Taxonomy (NCBI): domain Eukaryota; kingdom Metazoa; phylum Chordata; order Crocodylia; family Gavialidae; genus Gavialis; species Gavialis gangeticus. Next base: position 8,175,465 of record NW_017729005.1, read on the forward strand.
CATCCAGGCCTACTTCCGTTCATTTTAGAACAAGAGTCCAATCCAAAGAGGATCAGATACATATCCATGCCCTCAGATCCTTCTATATAAAGGGTCAAGGGTCTATAACAACCATCTTCCTACAGTTGAATATTGTAAGCATTGTACCTCTTTAATGTCCCAAATGTTATCTCTGTCCTATATGTAGATACAGAAGATGTTGCTACTGCATCCCTACCCTACTATAGTTATCATCTTCTGCCATAAGAGAGCAGAGCTGTTTCACTCTTTGGTCTGCTCCAGAAACTCTGAAACCCAGTGTATTTCTGACCAATACAATACTAGGAGAGCATGCTGCTCAGTTGCCATGTTTAACATGCAGCTGGCTTTGAAGAACTCTACAATTATCTGACCTCCTTAACACTCTGACAAAAGCCTTATTGTTTTGCATCAACCCTAGATATCACTGACAAGAGCCGTCAGATGAACTACAAGGACAGAATACAGTGGCACAAATGTAATTCTAAATCTGACCAGAGAGCAGCAGTTCACAAGAACCTACAACAAAGCTATAAAAAGTGGTTCACAAACCTCACCTTCCTTTACAAATTTCCATAAAACCTCATATGCTGCAAACATTCTAACTATAGACCAACCAATAAATATAACTTGCCCTAACCCCAGCCTAAACCTGGATCTTTCTTACAGTTTTCAAATTATGAGATGTATCCGATACAGCATTTCAAGCCCTAAAATGTCATCCCATTAGCAAACAAGACTTCTAAAGAGATGAGTTGCACCAGTTTGGAAGCCAACTTCACAATCCCCTATTTCTGTTTTCTCATACTGCACAAATGATAAAGGGATTATAGAAAAACTTTAGACCCAGGTGGAAGAAAGAATGAAGGCAAAGCAGACATAAGCGGTTCTTTGCTCTACTATGTATGGGAAAGTGGCAGCAGAATTAATGGGCGCCTTTCATTATGCAGTTAAATTACTGTGTGGCCCACCTGTCAAATAAGTTTGGCCACCCCTGACCTAAACATAAAAATCTACGGTCAAAAATTTACACAACTCTGCTATAAAACACCATGGTTTGTTTCTCTCTTTTTCCGCTGTGGTTAAATCAATCTTTAAGCTGAACAATTATTGGATTAAGGACAAGTCTGATGAAACAATTTCTAGGAACTAGGCAGAGCACTCCGTTATATTCTGGGAAGGATGAAAGCCTTTTTAAAGAAAACAACAAGAGACTCAAAAAAAATCTTACTATTCTTAGTAATATTTTAACACAGAGTAGTTTATGCAATACTAAGAGGATAAGTATATATGAGTAACTAATACCAAATCATTTTTCTGTCATACATTAACTCATCAACTACTTTATTAACTATTTTTGAGTTCTCCCATGTCTTATTGTTTGTAGAGTGTGGGTGATTTTGCAACTTGTTAAAATTCCATGTTCCTTCACATATGCTTTGAACCATCTTGCATTAAAATTTTAACGTAACATTGTAAATCTAAATCTAGCAGTTGTGAAAACATGCCCTGATTTAGACACTTGGGTTCATAACCACAAGAGTTTACGTGGCATTTTACACACCAGACTAGATAAATAGAGTAAGTGTATACCATTAGTATATTCAAATCATGGACATCTTTTGGTTTTGTGAAATCGTAAAAACCTGAAAGGAAAGAAAACAAAAACAGAACACCCACCAAAACCCAAAAGCAACTCTCTCCCCGCAACAAATATTCTCTGTTGTAGGGGTCAGCCACCTGGGAGTCACAGGCTGTGATCCACAGGCTGGCTCCAGCTTATGGAGCCATTTGATCTCACCTGTAGATATGGGGCTTCAGCAGATGGATTGACCCAGTTTGGGTCAGAAGTGAGAGGGTGCATACAGGGCAGACAGTAGGACCCAGCCACTGCCACCACCACTTTTCCTAGCAGCTGCACAGGAAAAGCACTGGCTGCAGATACAGGTTTCCCTTGCCAGCTGCTGGGGTTAAGTTCCTGAAAGTTCCCGCAGATGGCAAAACTGTGGTTGGCAAGATAAAAGGCTAATGGGAAAAATGGCAGGTGGAGGACTGATCTGTGGCCATGAAAAACCACGGTTACTCAAAACTGTATACTGTGGTAGCCAAAATGGTATATAGAATATTAAGCATGGATACTCAAAACCGTGGTTGGCAAAATCGTAGTTGGCAAGGGAAACCTGTACTCCCCCTATGCCATCATGGGGAAGAGCAATGGTGTGGGCACTTTCCCTGTGCAGCTGCTGGGAAAAGCAACTGTGGCAGCTGGATCCTAGCTTTACCTACCATGTGCTGGACCACCTCTGACCCACCTCAATAGCCTGAAAAGATTGCCAAGCCCTGCTATACTGTATATTCCTAAAACCCAGCCAATTTTCACAGTGGGCTTTTCTGTAATAAACTAACTGCTGGGGGCCTGTCTATGTTGGAAACTCTGCCGTGAAAAATATGTTCTGCAAACCCCTCCTCTTCTATGCTTGTTGAAAACGTTATGTAGCTGCTTTTTTTACCATTGGACTTTGGTTGCTGAGAGGCTCTCAGTCTCAGACATTCTTCTGAGGGCTCTGCTAAGTGCACCCATCACTGTTCCACCTGTGGCTACAGGACGTTTTTTGGTATGCACTGCACACAGAGGAGGGATGAGCAGGTGGAGCATATTTTCACTGTGACTTTCCAATGCTGTCCAAAGGCTCAATTCTGCAGCTGCCCTCATTCAGCATGATGCTCACCTCATTCAGTTCATGTGAAGTTATACTGTAGGAGCTATGTGCTCAAAGGTTGAACTAGAAGTGTAAATTAATTTGAAACCAGCCATATAAAAGGAATGCAGTGTTTATTCAGATCAATTTAATGACATCACCATTTAAATGCTAAATAATAAATACCTGGTAGGGTTTTTAATGACAAATCATAGAGTATGTTATAGGAAGCCAGATCAATTTTTGACATTGCATTTGTTGATTTTAAGATGTCCTTAAATAAAAGGCCACCTCTCTCCATAAAAAAAAAAAAAAGTTAACCTACACAAATTCTTAGAGGTGTCTTTATAGCAATATTTTCTCTTTTCTGGAATTCTTTTATTTTTAGCATTCATCCCATAAATAATTACAGTGAAATCAAATATAGCCTAACTCACCTTAACCCAGCATCCTGAACATTGTGCACACACTCTTTTGACAGTTGATTATTGGCAGACACATTACAGACTCCTTATGGTGCCCATCAGTAGCTTTAGAAAACTATAAATGAATAAGTGAAAAAAGACACAACCTCATTTTAAGACTATGTACTTCCAGCACAGTAGTCTTGAATACAGTGCCCAAATTAACTGAAATAACACTTGCAGAATTCCAACCTAGAAAACTGATTCAGGTTTAGAGAGCTTGCTATGCTACTGTTAGCCTTTAGGCAATCACCAAATACTCAACACAGTATCAGAGTAGACGCTTGCAAATTGCCTGCTTCTAGCATCCAAATGTTTGAATTCATTCTTAAATACAAGTGGATTTATTTGAAGTGATGTTCCAAGTACATATGGATTCACTTACTTAAATTGAGTAACAATTAAAATAAATACAACAGCAAATAGCAATTTGATCACCCCCACACAATAATAACTTGCATGTATCTATCTGAATGTGCAATGATTCTAATGATTGCAGGTGTGTATGTTTGGTTGTCTACAGATTCATATTAATAGTGACTGAATCTGTTGCCTTTTAACATCATTATTGAAAAACAAATTTATTAGGGAATTATTTTTCCTACAGGCAATGTTAGTCAATGTAAACAGGTTAAAAAACATTGAACAATATCAGTAAATAAAAAACCACATATTTGAAGTCACACACTAAATCCTTGTCCTGCATCCCCATCCTTAGTTTTTTGTAAATACAGGTAGAAAAAAAGATATGGGCCAGATGGAAAACATTCATGTAAAGATGGAGAATCTTGGTTTTATTCAGGAGCTTTTCATAGTATTCTCCTAAGGTAGTCAAACAACAGTCTTTGTTTAAGAGCAAATATAATTAGCACTCTAAAAACTAAGATATTTATGATAATTTCCAAATCCTCAGAACATTATTTTTAGTGCTATTTTAAAATCACATTTTAAAAATATGTCAGCATTCCATACTTCCAAACAGAAGTATATGCTATCACTTAAGACTACGATTTCAGTTGAATAGTTAGTTGGTGGCAGTTTAATGAGTGAATTTCTGTGAGTACACTATTAATCAGAAAATAGCCATTTTTCCGTACTACATTCAACTATTTCAGTTACAGAAAATTGTTACGAGTTTACAGTTATGACAACCCTTTCATGCATGTGTTACCAGAGAACAAACTGCCTTCTATTTCCTCTTTAGCAGTTAGTTATTAAAGCAGCTATTAATTACTGGTAACAGCCATTTTCATATGGATTATTACATAATAAAGCAAAAGGAAATATTCTGGCGGTTGCAAAACTTCACAACAGAGTAGGGAAAATGCTGCATTAAATATGCTGTACAAACCATTGTATACAGTTTAATATAACAACCATCATCTCAGAATTCATCCTCCCTGCAGCAAGCAACTGGCTCATTAGGGTATTCATCAGTCTTGGCTTTGTTTTGGGTCATTAACTAACAAACCAGTCATAGCCTGCTGCTAACAACAGATACTTCTTGGACTATTGCTTAATTAATCTTAGAACATAGCTTTATGAATAGTTACATTTAATTTCAAACTCTTGTTATTACACAAGAATACTGTAATATTATACAGTATTACAAGGTCAAAAAAGTTTAAAGATGTATTCTTTATTGCAATGGATAATATGAAACATACGGTTTTAATAAAAGTTTTTCAAGTGAAATATTTGTTTGTGTGTAAAGCATTTTTGAGACACCATTACGTTTATAATTCACAACACAGACTAAAAATCATATTTTTATTTTTTTCAATAAAGAAACTGCTGTAATGAATATTGATCATCCCACACAGAAAGGCAGTAACATTTTAGCTTTATCATTAATGCCTCACTTTGGTCAATTAATCATCTATTACATTTAAATATTTTGTTGACTTATTTAGTAACTGTTCCATGCTGTACTCTAACATATGTTTTATATAAAACTCAGTGGCAAAGCAAAATAAAAATTTAATGTACACTTAAACATCCTCCATCTTTCCTCTGCCAAATTGCATTTGCACTGTTTTTATTTGCAGAAATTAAGAACCGTCTCTGAGAGGATGAAAATCGTCTATGGACAGAGGATTAAAATAAAGGCTTTGCATCTCATAAGTATAACCTTCAAAATAGGTTTTTGAAAGCACTGAAGTAGTGCATTGGCTTTGGTCTCACTCCTGCCACAGGATAAATTGTATTCCAACAGACTATTGTTGTGTTGTTTTCAAATTTGCTTCACCCTAAAGCTTATTATAGTTTTTTTCTTAGTGATTCCATTTCCCCACTTTTTTATCATGCCATTTGTTACAAATACTTTTTATACGCTTTCTTTTCACTAGGTCCTACACATAGACAGATACTCATATACACGGTCTGCTTTTGTTGTTGCATTTAATTTGAATTAAATATGTACTTTAAAGATCTATTTGGTACAAAAAATAGGCAGCAAGATGTTTGAAATGTTTCATTACTGGAACAAGATACTTCTGTAATCAGAACATACTAAGTTGTTTTTAGTATACTTCTAGTCTCAGCACATCAAGACAGATCCATCAGGCAAAAAAATTAAAAAGGTCTTAATATACATCATTGATTAAATTTATAGTTCAAGAATGTGTGATATCAAGCTGCAGAGCAGACACAAACAAACAAATCTTTTATAGGATACACAGTGTCGCACAATTGTACAGTCATATTAATGGGCAGATTTTTGATCATTACCACACAAGAGTGCCTAGTGTTCAGCATGGAGATATAAAACTAATAACAGAGTTTAAATAATCCAAAACACCGACATGAACAAATAAGATATGGCAGCGCATGCAAAGTAGACATCCACAGTAGGCATTCACATGAAATATCTCAAGGACCTGGATTATTTTGCTATCATTTAAAATACATTCAAAATTTAATGTTTAGTTTACTTTATTGATATTTATTTTTACATGTTGTGTGGTAAAAACCTAAATTTACAGTTGTTTCCTGTTCCTTTCCATTTTAAAAAAAAGCCTCTTACTTGAACCAATAATGATATTATCTTCAAAAGATGCTTTCCCGAGCTAAAAAACTGTGTTTGGATTTACATGGAAGTCCATTTTTGAAAACTAATCTATAACGCTACATTTAGAAACCGGGTGGTAGAAAACTCACAATGGAAAAGTTGCAGCAATCTTAATATGAGAAATATAAAAGGCGTAGTCTTAATGAACCACATTCTCAGACATAATGATTTGCTTCTTCAGACAACAGTAACACACTAATAACCCAGCCTCAGTGGAATGACGATTAATTGTGCTGACAGTTAGGGGGATTCTGCAGCAGTCAGGCACACACAAACACAGTGGCCAATACACTTTTGATAAAAGGCCAGCAACATGCAATGGGAACCGTGGAATAAGGAGAAGGGTAAAGAAAAGGTTAAATAGTGTTATGGAAGTATTGCTTAGATGCTTAGTTTTTTCAATTACTGCGCTTTACAGAAAAAATTAAAGTAATCACATATCTGTACTGTTGTGCACTATTTAAAGTTCATTTGCCTCTTGAGGAACAAGTGACTAATATAATTAACAGTTCATTATGTGATAATTATATTAGTCGCTTAGACAAAACTAAGTACCCAAGAATAAAGAATAATTCCTGATGTCTCTTGGGAGGCATTATTCAGTGGTGATATGTAAAATTAGGCCATTAATTGTTTGCGTTTTAAAATGTTGTCCCATTAGTCCAAATACAACACTGAATTAGATTAATATAGATACATTTTCATATTGCATTACATCTATATATCTATATGTTTCTATACACAGACTTATTTATGTATGTTTTCTATGCATCTACTATACATATATAATAAAATGCATGTGCATAGATTACAAATGCACACACAAAGGTTGTAAAACCCCAGTTTCATGCAGTAAATTTCCAGTTTAATTTGTTCCAAGACAAACAATTCTATAGCTTCCTTCCCAGCCACCCTCCTTCCCCTCAGCAGGATTGCTCTGGTGAAAAAAGTGAAACCCTGCTATGATGAGGAGGACATCTCAGTAAGTTTGAATGTACTGCCTTTCAGGCAGACAGCAGGAAGTTCCTTGAGCACTGTTTGATCTGCTTCCCCAGCATTATTGCATGAGGCAAGCTTTTCATTAAGTAAAAAAACAGAACACAACAAAACAAAAACAAAAGTAAGATGTAGCCTGCTATGTTAGATTACAAATGTACCATAACACATAATGACTGAAGGAAAAATATATGGTGTAATACAGAAAGGTCTAATACTCCTAAGTGGAAAAAAGTATAAGTGACTATTTTAATTAATTTCCTAATGTAAAACACAGCTGTAGTAATGTTGGCAAATATCACCTGCCTGTTTTAAGTTTGTTAAATGAAATCATGCTCTTTAATTGGGTCTTAATGTACAAAAGTATGCGTTATTTACTTTTTATTACAATATCAGTATTTTAACTTTGTTTGCTTGTGCAAAAGGTTTATAAATTACTTGAATCACTTAAATCTGAATACTATAATCTGCAGTTACAATGTACCAGTTTGAGTTTCAACAATTAAATGCCTTTTTTGTGGACTCCTGCTGCTATGTGAACTAGCTGTAGGCTATTAAAATAATGAGTCCGGACTGAGTCATCTGATCTCATGCTTGGTGCAAAGCCTGAGGAAAAGGACTTTGCCCACAATTCCTGGTCTGTTTACCAGACTAAAACCAGACCGTTGAAAGCATTATTTGTGAATTCCCTTCCCCCTTCCACCATCTACTGTATTTTTTCATACAAAATATGGTATAATAGAGCCCTCTACAGGTCAGCAATAGCACTATGCCCCTTATCAAAACTAACCTCCCTTCCACCAGTAAGAGGTAGGTTATCAAAGATCCAGTGTTGGTACATACAATTTTAACAACAACTGGAAATTCTCTCTCTCCTATATACATGCCAACTATAAAGCTGAACCATTTTGAAGTAAAGAAGAGATTGGGACACATTATCTCTTGATTTGTTGGAATTGGAATCTAAACCCTATTAGTACACCTAAATAACAGAGTGAAGAGGACTGTACAAATACATATAAAAGATACATTTAAAAGAAAATATGCCTTTGTCTCCAAAAGTGTCCTCTAACTGAGAGTGCCCAACGTAAGACATCTAGGCCTTGACTGGAGTGGTACATTCACTACTGCAGTTTATGAAGCCATCAGGTAGTTTGCCTGTAGACCCAAGAACTACCTTCCAGGGGTATGCATTTATGGTCCTTATTGAACAACTCTGGAAGAAGGAGACATCAATGCTATATCTAAACCTTGTTGCTTCTTTCTTCACTATATTTCTTAGATTTGACTAATTCTGTGGATCCCAAAAACTAAAAGTTGGGGGGGGGGAGGTCAGGGAGGGTTAAGTCCTTATCCCCACTATAGCTACTGCATCCCCAAATTCCACATTGCGACTCTTCTATTCCAATTAAAATGGAACTATAAAAGATCATTTTCCTGGTCTCCTGTTATATGTATGGTTAAGTATTGTATCCATTGTGATTTTTTTCTGGATTTTTAAACGGTGTCATAAAATAATTACATTGCTGCCATTAGAAGTATTTTTATTCAATCAATTTTTTTTTAAAGAATTTCTCAGATTTATATTTAATTTCTGTTTTCGTGTAAGCATGTATTAAAAGTTTGTTTTCAAAATTTTACTGGCTGCTAAAGTCACATCACTAAGTTAGCAAATTAGACACATGTACGCTATTGTTTCCATCCATATATCACCTACCTAATCATGCACACCAGATTAAGTATGTAAAAAATAGTACTATCAATTACGACTCATTTCTGGTCTCACACTGCTTGATGTTATTCATAAACTCCAAGATCCTGAATCATGCTACTTCGTGAGAACCTCAGGGGGTTTTTTTAAACAAGCTTAAGTTTAGAGTTCTGACAACTGCAGATAAAAGTTTGAAGTGCCCTGAGTGTGTCCTAAAGCTTCAACATCCAGAAGACAAATAAAAAGAAACCCAAGATTTTTTTTTAAAACCTCCAGTTTTTAAGTTTGCCTCATAAATTTTTTACCATTTGAGACTGACAATAGGTTTAGGATGCATGCACAATGTTCCCTGTCTCATTCAAAATGTTGGCAAGTATTCTAAAAAT
>NW_017729005.1:8189808-8191618 GCF_001723915.1 Gavialis gangeticus
ACCATTTGAGACTGACAATAGGTTTAGGATGCATGCACAATGTTCCCTGTCTCATTCAAAATGTTGGCAAGTACTCTAAAAATACACGGCAAATTTGGCATCAGCCCCAAGACTGAACCAAGTAATGCAATTCTCCAGTCACCCCCTAACCTTTTAATACCACAATGCCTTACAGTACATATGCTGACCCTCCTCAAGCTTTTGCTTGCCTAATTAAAGAATGAAGTTTATAATAGTGCTTTTTATATAATTTAGTAGTTTGTCACCTGCAGGTTAAAAGTACTTTGTCAATTTTTATTATACACATTCTGAAACCAGCCTAATCAACTACTGATATTTGCAACCAGTGGCATTATACTAATAGAAAAGACATGGGTCACTGGGCATTTTGAGACATACAAAGAAACATTAAACACATTGTAAAGCTTTAATAAAGGATCCATTAAAAATTAAACTCCAAAGCAATTTAATAAAAGATTTGAGAAATGTTTTAATTGTCAATAAGACTTCATCCTTCAAATCTGAAAAAACAAAAAAACTGTCTTTGAGCGAACCATGCTTATTGAAATCATGTTTAGATTATTATGGTGTGTAAACATTTAGAACTACATCACATTTTTTCACTGTAGACAGGATCTGAGATAGCATGGAGAAATCCAACCTCAGTCTTCTACTAGGAATTTAATTTCAGCCTTGATGACATGGAAACTATCACCTCTCCATAATAATACATACAGCAGCAGGGTTCAGACCGAGGCTTCATACAGAGATTACAGCTAGAAGTTTGGAGGTTAAATTGGGTTAAAAATGGCCCCTGATTTAACTCAGTAATTAGGTGCCAGGTGCCTGATCTAAGGTAGTGGAAGGGGAGAGTGGGCTGGGGGCCAGCAGGGGTGGACTCAGGGGTAGTGAAGTCTGTAGGGGGGGAGGGGTTGGGAGATTGGGGAGGAGGGTTGATGGGTTCAGAGAGGCTCTCTGATCCCACCAAACCCCCATGACCCTCCCAGCCTTCTTCCTGGATGTCAAAGAACTGCCCTTAATCCCACAAATCACTCCCAGGGCCAGTTTTACCCGCATTCATCAGTCCTAGGAGCCCAACTGAGTAAGTAAGTCAGGGTGGGGGTAGAGGCAGGTGGATTGAGGGGGCTGGCAGCTTCATGGGGAGATGGGAGGATCACGGGGCCCAACAGCTCCATGGGAAGGATTTGGCAGGATTGGGGGATCTCTCTTCTCCCAGACCAAGGGCTATTTTTAACCCCCAACCCACCCCCTGATGAACAACCCTCCCAACTGAACCAACCCTCCCAATCCTGCCCACCCCTCCCCCTCTCCCTCCCCTTGTTTCCATTGGTTCCTGGCACCAGTGAATGCTGGTAAAACTGGTGCTGAGAGCGGCTTTCAGAATCAGGGGGTTTGGTGGGAGGCTAGCTCATTCGTGGGGTGGGAGGTTGTCCATCTGGGGGTGATGGGAGAGGCGATGGGGGCTAAAAATAGCGCAGGGGTAGGAAAAGCGTAGTTCCGGGGATGGGACTAGCATCTGGCCTTTCCTAGACCTATGGCTGCACTCCAAATATTTACAGAAGTATTGTTAGATTGGTATACCCATACTCAATCTAACTTAGTGCATCTTCGAGGTACAGTTAAATTAGATTAGGTTGCTCATTTTTTGACAAATGTAACCTTCCCAGAACTTCTGTACAGTCCACACATTGATTGACCTGACTAGGGATCTAAGCATAAAGCCCACATGGGGGGCAAGCTAAGTGAAATTGGGTGGCTGTTTTTAATGTGATCTAACTTCCCCCTAACC
>NW_017729005.1:8196618-8212789 GCF_001723915.1 Gavialis gangeticus
TCGTGGGGTGGGAGGTTGTCCATCTGGGGGTGATGGGAGAGGCGATGGGGGCTAAAAATAGCGCAGGGGTAGGAAAAGCGTAGTTCCGGGGATGGGACTAGCATCTGGCCTTTCCTAGACCTATGGCTGCACTCCAAATATTTACAGAAGTATTGTTAGATTGGTATACCCATACTCAATCTAACTTAGTGCATCTTCGAGGTACAGTTAAATTAGATTAGGTTGCTCATTTTTTGACAAATGTAACCTTCCCAGAACTTCTGTACAGTCCACACATTGATTGACCTGACTAGGGATCTAAGCATAAAGCCCACATGGGGGGCAAACTAAGTGAAATTGGGTGGCTGTTTTTAATGTGATCTAACTTCCCCCTAAACTCCCTGAACATATGTACATACCCTGGGATACTTATTCTTCAGTTGAAAAGCCTCTACTACATAAGCTAATGGAAAATCTCTATTAGGAGTCATCTTTTCACTTTTTTAAAGCTGCAAGGTAGTGACAAAGGGCAAAACAGTGATCTGGCTTCCACATAAGTCAATGACTGGACAATTTCATTGATGTTACTGGGAGCAGGGTTGGGCCTAAATCTATTCACAAAAAGGTTAATAAGTTTGTGCAATTAAAATATATTTTCCACAAGTATAGCCAATACACATGTTTTCCAAGAGATCTGACTTTTTGCAAAGTTTGAAATATTAGTTTTAAGCCATCTTTCAGTTAGGAGGGAGGCAAAGAAATGCTAGACAACTACTTACTTACTTTTGTATCAGAGTAATTACAGCTTTTCCCTGCCATGTTAGCTGGCTGTTATCTGAACTGTAGAGAAACTGCTGACTCTACACAGACAATGCTTCACTAAACTATATAAGCCATGCTTTCCAACAAATGTTAAGAGTTTTTAGGGTCATCAGGGTTTTCTGGATTACTTAAGCAGGTTTACCTCTGCCACTTATGTCTTTCTATAAAATAAAGCATTTTTTAGTACTTTCCTGTGTAATTTGTAAGTAAAAGCTTACAAATAGTAGGTCATGAGATTTAAGTAAACCCTGCTCTGTCTTTAAAAAAAAAAAGTCTAGTGCTGTATGTAGTTTAGACAAGAAAATATGAATATACTAAGGGCCTATCCTTCCTTTTCAGGTAAGACTCATAAGCTGCGAAGATTTAAGGGACAAAATTCTTCCAGCAGCAGGTTTTTCTTACTTCTCTGAATGTCCTAAAAATCATGGAATCACAGAAAATTAGGGTTGAAATGAGGTCATCTAGTTGTTGAAGGCTGCTATCAAGTCCCCTCTCAGTCTTCTCTTCTCCAAACTAAATAAACCCAGTTCCCTCAGCCTCTCCTTGTAAGTCATGTGCCCCAGCCCCTGAACCATTTTCATTGCTCTCCGTTGGACTCTCTCCAATTTGTCCACCTACTTTCTGTAGTGGGGGGCCCAAAACTGGACACAGTACTCCAGATGAGGCCTCATCAGTGCCAAATAGAGGGAAAGAAACACATCCCTTGATCTGCTGGCAACACTCCTACTACTGCAGCCCAGTATGCTGTTAGCCTTTTTGGCAACAAGGGCACACTGCTGGCTCAAGTCCAGTCCCCTGCCATGGGCAGGAAGTTATTGGGCTCAGACAAGCTCAACAAGGTGCTTGTCCAGCCTCACCTTGAACACCTCCACAGATTGTGACTGCACCACTTCTGCTCAGAGTGTGTTCCAGATTCTGGTGACCCTTACAAAGAAAAAGTTTTTTCTTATGTCCAGCCTGAATTTACCCTCTTATCAGCTTATGCCCATTGGTCCTTATCCTCCCTTAAAGTGCCTTCCAGAAGAGCTGCTCCCTTAGATCTTGATGCTCACCCCTGATGTATTTGTAGGTGGCTATCAAGTCACCTCTCAGCCTTCTCTTACTTAGATTGAGCATGTGTAGGACACTGGCCTGGCTGCATGCCAAGTGGTGCTGTGGTGCTGCTGTTGTTGCTGGCCGCTGCAAAATTAGTTTGTGGGGGCTAAGCCCCGCCAAGCCCCAGCCTTCTGTAACCAATGGTTGCCTCCCCCATTCAGTAAGGGACCCACAACTTCCCTGACCTTCCTCTAGTTGGTAACAGAAACATTTCTTGTTACCCTTCCTGTCCCTTGCTAGCTGTAACTCCAAGTGCGCATTAGCCTTACTGACTTCATCCCTGCATGACTGAGCAATATTCTTAGACTCCTCCCAAGTTATGTGTACAAGCTTCCATTTCTTGTAAGGATCCTTTTGTGTTTAAGATCATCAAAGAGTTATCTGCTAAGCCTTTCTGGTCACTTGCCACATTTGCTATTTTTCCGGCACATTGCGATGGTTTGTTTCTGCACCCTCAGTAAGGTTACTTTAAAATACTTCATAACTTACCAGACTGTAACTGTAATTACTACAAAACTGGCATACCCTCAGTCTTGTGCTGATAATATAGAAGATATTTTCAAACCGGAACTACAGAATGAAGATTCAAAAGACCAGAGATACTTCCATACAGTGGGTGCATCTACCTATATGCTTTACTGAGGAGTAGACTAATTAGCTCCACAGTAGTCACTGTCTACATGTGCACTGGTATTAGGGCACAGTAAACTACTTAACTCCACTGTAAGATAGTACTGTTGAGGACAGTACTATCATATGTCAGAGTAATTAACTTCAATCAAACACTTGTGTAGATGGTGACTCTGGGTGGAAATTGCACCCAGTCAGCCCTGGCAGCAGGGGGCCAGACCCCTGTCTGCTGCCTATCCAGATGGCTACACACATTCGGCACTCTAGTGCCGCATCCAGTCTCTCCACCGTCTGACACTACCATCCAGAGCCCAGGGCTTACCAACCCAAGCCTATGCCAGCCTTGGTCTGCTCTGGCTCAAAGCGCTGCTGTCCCGAGCACATGTATAAATGTGGCACCCAGGAGCAGTGTATTTCAGCTTAAAGTGCTCCAGACTTTATCACTTTGCATTAAGTGCATGTGTAGATGCACCACATGTGTACTTTGTACTTCAGTACAGTGTGTATTTTTATGTCAATGTCCTGCATAAGTTAAACAGATGTGTTATTTCATGTCAGAGCATTTAATACAACCCCCCCCCCCACAAAAAACCCGATAGATTTTCAATACAAACAGGTCACACCTCCCAGTATTTAAATTGGTGTCCTCAGGAACAATACTAGAAAAAGAGAATCTTTAAATGCATATAAACTTTAATCACTGCCAGATAAGATAACACAATGTGCTTGTTTCAGCAGCAGCCACACATGACCTTGCAGCTCTTGTGAGATTCCTTGTGTCCTTGACTCCCACTAAAATCAGTGGAAACTGAGAGCACTTCAGGTGGTGCCCATAAAGTCTTAGGATCAGACTCAAATATAATTAGTCTTCAGTGTCTTAAGTATCCTGAACACAAAGGAAAGCAGTAGGGTTACCACAGTACCTGGCTACAAGCCAAGGCAAGTAGAACAGAATGGGAGTGATACAAAAGGACTGATAATGTGGATGTTAGCAGTCCTATCAATACAATGTGAAACAATAAATGACACCTTTGGGTGACTAGACCTTTAAATGGTAAGTTAAAATGATCCCTGCTGGGTTAGACAAGAACAGGATCCAAGAGTTTACCTAGGGTTGATGTAATGTTGAGAATGATTCTATAGTGACACAAAAGGATGTTTGACTAAAGTTCAATTATGTATTTCAATGTGACCTTTAGTGTTAAAAAATGACAATTGGCTCCATGTGAACAACTTTAAGGCACTGAAGTTAGTTTTAATTGAATTGTCCAATTCTTTTTAAAATAGCAGCTGGTTGCTCCTATTCACCAAGGAAATCATCGGTAGATTAACATCAAAGTCTCCCCAATGGAAAACAGCTCCTAAAACTAGAGGAGCTGTAACCTCATTTAGTGTGATCTTGCATCATGAGATCACAGAAGCATTTCAGTATACCACACACCTCAACATATCAGATTGCCAACAAAACAGGAGCTAAATAATTGCTGGTACAGCTAATGGGGTTAAAGTCCTACTGTTTCCCCACCCTCCCTATGGCACTATAAACTCAATCTTTGTAGGCTGTAACATTATTCAAACAATGAACATTTACTCTCCTTATCCAGAACTTGGAAAGAGGACAGGTGTTGAGGATTAAGAGCAGAATAAAATTTGCATATTTTTAGAATTGCAATGGAAATTAATACCATAGTGACATAATATAATGGAAGTAACATGAACACACACAAAAAATACCAACCCTGCACAAACAGCAAAAAACTAATGTAGGAATGGAGGAGGGGGAACTACTCACTGTAACTATTGGCAGTGATGAGCGGACAAGAGCTAATGGAAGAAACAGAGCTAACAGTTAAATCAACTATGACATCAGGCTACCAAAAACAATCTGGTCATTATCACATTAAAAATCTATTAAAATAAACCAAACAAGAAAATAAAAGATGGCAAAAGAAAGCACAATAGTCACTTTAATAATAAATTAATGGTTATAATTAGTTTGTAAAGCACTCTGGCTATGAAAAACAAGCTATGTAAGAGGTAAATATTATTGCTTATATTAATTATTTTATTATTGAGAATGTTGTTTCTATGTCAAAATCATGTGGTAAGCCAGACTAATGTTCTACCAATTTCCCTTCCAAGAAGTGATGCAGCAGCTGACTTGCCTATGTAGAACTTTGGCTACGACAGCAAGTAAGGAATTGGAAAATAATATTCATAAGCATTCACCATAAGTTTCCTTCACAGCACATGGACATCACAGTAACTACAGAGAAAAGTCTGGGAAACAGTCCTTATAATGAGAGGTTTAAAAAGTTCAGTCTATTTAGCTTATCAGTGAGAAAGGTACAAATCCACTTATTCTGGTCTATAAATATACACACGGATCCCTTTAATAGAGAAAGGCATAACAAATTTCAATAGTTGAAGGTTGGAAACATTTCAACTGGAAATGAGATGGAATTTTATAACAGCAAGGGACACTGGAACAATTTACCCAGCAAAGTGGTTATGTTTGTCATCACTTGACGGTCTTAAATGAAAATTGGATGTCTCTTTTAAAAATATGTATTCTAGTTCAAGGGGAAGTTATTGGATTTGATAGCACTCAATTATGTAGTATGCAAGAATAATTCCTTAAGCAGGAGGAAGTGGGAGAAATTCTATGGCCCGTTTTATGCATGAGCCAAGACTGGATGATCAAAGTGCATCTTTCTGGTCTTTATGAAAACAAAAACTAAAAATCCTGTTTGTTATCAACAGTTTTGTAAACCCCACCATTGGTAGCTAGTTAGAGTATTTTGCTAGTGTGATGATCAAGAATCTGCTGCACATCAGACCACCAATCTCCTTGTACAACAACCTAAAAAGTGTAAAAGCAAGAGACATGCACACATTTTTCTACCCCAGTTTATGTTAGACTTTCTCAGAATAACTGCACAATATGCCTTAGGCAGGATGGAGACATTTGAACCTCCTAACCCTTCCTCCAGACAAAGTATGCAGAAAATGTGCAACCACAGGAACAAGTCGTAAAACTGGAAACAGGATTGCCTCCAAATTCCTCTTTTTTAAATACAGGAGCTGAGAAGCAAATGAAGGAAATCTTGAAGTCAAAAAACAACTCCTCTGATCACATTATTAAATAACCTAGGCACATGATTCAGCTTTCCCAGGGGTTTTTGTTTAAAAGTGCTAGTATCGCATCCTTACTATCCCTACATTTCAAATTTATCTCTTCCCTCAGGTCCACAAATACTAATTTCAGGCAAACATCCTCTTTTATTCTATAACGTTAGGTGCATAGAAGATGCAAGAGTAATGAGTACTGGCTTAAAACAAAACACATAAATGCTGTCTCTCTGGTCCTGAGGCATCTTGCCTTTCTTGTGTCTGTTTTTTGTAGCAGTGATTGTCTTTACTGGTCTCTGAACACTTCCCAGCATCCTGTTGTCCTTACCATGGGCGACTGGTGCCTCCTAAGTCTTGGGGGCCACCCGCAGAAGCCACCGGTGGCATTGGTGGCAGGGACAGGGCTGGCAAGCACCCACAGAAGCCGGCGGTGGGGAAGGGGCTGGCGAGCACCCACAGAAGCTGCCAGCAGGGGGGATGGCCCTGTCAGCGGGGCGCCGCTGTACCTCTCCTACCAGTCGCCTACGGTCCTTACATCACTAATTCTCCTTCAGGGCACCATGAGATCCTTTTAAGGGTAATACACAATATTAGCAATGTTAGGTGTGTAAACATCTACACATGATTCAAAAAACAAACCCAAAGATTTCAAATAGGAATCCATAGTGTCAAAAAAATTCTAACCTGTTATGGTCTTCCTGAGTTTTTTGCAACAAATGAATTACTGCATTATTTTTTCCATAATCAAGAAACAAGAGAAAGCTAAGAGCTGGCACTTTCCAAAGGGTGCCTGGCATCTAAAAGTTTGAGAGCCACTGCCTTAAATAATGAATAACTATAAGAAAATAGGACACAAATGTTTTTCACTTTAAGAAGAATGTACAAAACTTTTGTTGGCACTATGGCCATAGGTTGAGACTTTTCATTCCAAAATGTTACATTTTGAAGTACAAAAAAAGGTATAAAGACACTGTAGCTTCCTTCATATGATGATTTCTATCTTGCCTCATAAAAACATATTAATATGTATGCACTTCCCTCAAATTTATTTGCAGTTCTGGACTTCAAAGTTTAATTCAGTGCATAAGTAAAAGTGCTGTCTGATACACAAATATAGTTCCTTAAAATTTCCCTCTCCTGCAGAAAAACAAAGAGTTTTTATTTTATAATTTTTTTTAAGGGGGCTTAATGTTATACAGTGGAATCTGTTCCACCGTACTGAAAGACTTATAAGGATCTAGGACTGTATCCTTCTTGTACTTTTCAACCGAACAATAAAGCAGCTTTAAATGTTTCAGGGGTCTCACCACCACTTTTCTTGATTTTATGATTATATGAGACAGCCTGAAGAAAAAAGGCTGTCATCACTAAAGAGCTGGTAAACTGGGAGTGGGAGTGAACACTTAAGACTGTGTTCCCTTACTATGGAAATCCATGTGCTCATGAAAAAGAGCCTAAATGGCTTATGGGAGAAGCTCCCAAATTCATGTCTAGTTAATATAATCTCACTTACCTCAAAAGCCATAATACAAAGATTAAAAACATACACTTTTTTTTTCTTAGGACACTGGAGAGGGAGTTTACAACTACTTGAAAATGCTGCCTGGAAAGTATGGGGAAAACCAGTCAAGTTTTCTGCTTTCTTCTCATCCCTTACCAGTAAGCCTCACATTTATTTAAATATAGATTTTTGCAGTGTGCTAAAGCCTCCGAATCTATTTATCCTACCACTTTACATTACTCCTGTATAGTTTGGTGACCTAGGAAAGGCAATTTGCTCACAATTCATTGGTATGGATACTCTGCACCAGGGGAAAAAGCAGATCTAAATAAAAGCGTGTATGCTAAATATTATCTGGTTTGGTTTCCTTTTTAAACTTAGTTGCATCAAGGTACAATAAGAATTACACATTAAATGAATGCTTACATACACAAATACTCTATTTTTCAGAGTATAAATTGTGGATTATCTGTCAAATCCCCCTCTCCCATAATTCAGCAGTAGTGTAGTTAATATGAAGGTATGTTTATTAAGCAGAGGCTTTTTTTTCCTCCATTGTATAGTCTGGACAGTACAAAGCCACCTGCAGAGTACAGTAACTGTGAAAACCAGAAGTGGGAGGCAGAGGAGAGAAGCTCTGCTATACTTAGGTACCTGAAAGCAGAATGATGAAAGCAATGCAAGTCTTGATGCTGGTCTGTGGTACAGCAATGACTGAGTTTTATGGGTTTGCATAACATTTTAGGTGGTTCTGTCATTTTTGATAATCGTATTTGGCTTTACTTATTTGTTAGGTAATTATTATTAATTGTAATAAACATACAAGTTATCTGAGGATAATTTGAGCATTTATTTTCAAGGAACAGAACTTGTAAAGGAGTTGTATTTATTTGCCCATACAGAACATGGGTAAACTTACTTCTGAAGGTCATCTTTACATAACGATCCTCAAAATGTGGTAACAAAAACATAGGCACAACAACAGTGCAACTTAGGACCATTTCACAAATATACTGAAAGGCACAAACTCCCATTGATTTCAGTGAGGAGGTGGCACCTAAATACATTTTAAAAGCCGGTGAATAAGGAACATTTACTGAATCTACTCCCAGTGAAATCTTTGGTAAAACACTTGCTGACTTCAGTGGGCAAGAGTGGGCTCAAGTTGAAAAATTGCTTAGCTTTTGTATGTTCAAGTCATATCTCTTCAAGTTATTCTAAAAGTTTATTCATACTTTTGTTAAATCACACATTTGTTGCAAGGTCATATTTTCTCTCAGTGTTGCCAGGATTATTTTTTAATAGTTAAGCAAGTTTTCGTCAGGTCTTTTATAAGTTTAAGTCTATCTGTTTTCACTTAGGCAGCAATTTTCTGCCAACATTTTCTGGTACATTTGAAACTGTTGAACAATGAAGGAAAATATAATTGCTAATGTGTCTCAAGTCTGGTATAAAAATAAACACATGATTAATACTGTTTTATTTAGGGTTTAGTTATATTTTTCTTAACTTTTATAGAAATCTTGAATCATGGCATATTAATGGATTTTATTAGGTTTCACAAGTTGTAGGAGATGCCTTTTATTAAACTAACTCAAACTTTATTGCTGGCAATCCTTTGAGATTTACGCTGTAATGAGAAATAAAATGTAATTCTTTAAAGGTTGCCTTCAGTAGATTTTAGCTTAATCCAATAGAGCACGTTTCATTTGGCTCTTAAGCACAGTTCCCTATCTAGAACCATTAAACTATTTATAACCTAAACACCAAAACCCTCAATTTTTAATAAAGCAAACATCTTCTGTAGTTTGCCTATTGAAGTGAAAAAATATGCGTTTGTTTTCAGGCTCTGGTGTCCTCCATAAATGCTCCAAGCTGTTCCCAAATCTACTAAATGACAAGGCAGCTTTACCTCAATTGTTTAGATGGTCATATTTTCAAAGACAAGAACGGGAAGGAACTTTTAATTGATTATCTAGTTCATAAACTAGTTTTACAATAGATGAGAGATTTCTGATAACAAGGGAGGGTGTATGTGCTAGACACACAGCTCCTTTTTTTTGTGTTGGGTCAGAAAAGCACATCCTAGAGCTAAAGGAAAGCTGAATTTTGCCTGTATGCATTTGTCCTTTTATTAATTAGTCTTACTGAATTTTTATTCCTTGTATTTTGGTTAGTGGGAACCATTCCTCTTGAAGAGGGAGTGGTGAAAGGCATATAATTGTATTGTTTGAGATTCAGAGCACTGTTTAAGATATTTTGGCAGTATGTGCAGAGAGTGTAAGAGTAGATCTAGGTAATTTCGAAGAGGTCAGAGCTTGATATATGTTCCAGGGGGACACAAGCAGGAGGTCTGAAGCCCTCTCCCACAGAGGGACCTGAGACAGGCCTGACCCGCCCTTGGAAAAAATAGAAAAGCCCTGAGGGCAGGTCATACTTACCTTTTTAGGAGAAGCAGAGCCAGATGAGCCACACGGGGATGGACCATCTGTGCAATTTGTCAGCCACTTTTATTGCCAACTGGGTATGGTGTGGGTGGATTATGTCATCAGAAAATGCCGCCCGACTGATTTAAAAGCTGGCAGCAGGGAAATGGCCAAGGGAGCACTACCAGAACGAGACGGTAAGGCTGCTCCCTGAACTACACACAGGCTGCATTGGCAGCCCAGAGAGAATCCAGACAAGGACCTGACAGAGGGGTCCAGAACCAACTGAAAGAGGCACCATGCCGGCCTGGCAGGGCCACGGGGCCAGGGAGGATGGCATCGAGGGACCTTGGAGCTGCAGACACCGGACCTGTGAGTGGGGCTGAGGCCCCGTATCCCAACCTTTCCTTTTGTGTCTTAATTTGTTTTAAGTTATTCCAAGGCCCCAAAGCAGGAATAGGGGTCACAAGCAGCCTCCGTAGGTCAGGGGGAGCTGGGACAGTGCAGTGGACAGCTACACAGTGAGGAAAGACCCAGCACTTTGTCAGGGACGGTCCAACATCCCATGGCCATCCCACGTAGAAGGAGGCTGGGAGACAAGGAGGGGGAAGAGAGGACAGGTGAAGACATCAGAGGGCAAGCTAGCAATCCATCATCTGGCCATCCTAAAGGCTGGTGCACGGCTGGGGTGTAGGGGAGGTGGAGCCCCAAGAGTAGCTGTTAATGGCAGCGCCTGGTCCATGAGGAGCTATGAGATGGAGCCCTACCACTGAAGAGAAAGATCAAGTCATAGCAGGCAAGTATCGAGGCCTCCTTCAGGGTGAATGTGACCCACCATCTAGGCCACAGGAACATACCCTGCGGCCAGCACTGCGTGCACATTCCAAAGCAGCAAGAGAGTGCCTACACAAGGCCAGGCAGGTGCAATATAGTAAGCTCATTCTCAAAAACTATAGCATAATACACCCCCCCAAAAAATCACTATGGCTTGCACAAGATCATTGACAGTCATTCACTAACAAGTTTGTCATGGGCACTCCTTTCATATAAGGATGACAGTCTTCCAGTAAACAGGGAAGTGATTGGTGAGTCCATAAATGCTCAAAGACCCTCATGTTCAACTGCAGACATGGCATATAGTTTTGGGAATGAGGAGTAGATCCTGGTGATGTTGGGTCACTGTTCTTTCTTTTGTATCTCTTGTTTATCCACCCCCATAGTGAGATGAGTTCACTCGAGATGATCAATGCCTTGCATCATGGTACCACTGGAACAATTCAGTGCTTGAGTCTCTTCGGTATTGATGATAATATGACATTTCTTCAGCTTGGCCTTCAAGGTGTCTTTTAATGTTTTCTTTTTCTCACTCTAGAGTAGTAACCAGTACTGAGTTGGAAGTATAGGACCTGCTTTGGCAGCCAGTTAACAAACTTCCTTATGTCATGTCCTGTCTAAGCAGAGTTGGTATCATACAGATGTGGCTGGTGGTGCTTGCTTGAGCCAGAATGCTGGCATTCATTTCTTCTAATTGATAGGCAGGAGTTTCTGAAGACATCACTGATGTTAATGTCCCAAAGTTTTCAGGTATTTCTGATATATTGTTCAAGTTTCATACCCATATAACGGGGTAGAGATGACAATGGCCTTATAGACAAGAAATCTGGTTTGGATTCAGATACAATGATCACTGGCTAAGTCTACACAAGATGCTGACTGCCCAGTTTTTACTGTGCAGTCATTTAGTACTTGCATACACAAGTACAAAACGACTGTGCAGTAACTGGCATTACTTCACAGTAGCATCCCCACATAGTTTCTTGGTGATGCTGACTGTGCAGTAGCTCATTACAACTATGCAGTAGCTTATTACTACTGTGTAATAGTGTTGTGTCACTTTTTGTGCCATGAAATGCTTCTGTGCAATAGTAATGAGCTACTGCACAGTCAGCATCTTGTGTAGACAATGGTCACTGAAGACACAATTTTGGAGATGTCCAAAGGCAGCACTGGCATATTTTATCTGGTGTTGAATATCACTATGTCTACTTTTTGGGAAAGGTGGCTGCCCAGATAGGGAAAATGATCGTCATTCTCCGAGGATTGTCCTCTAATTATAATATCTGGAGGGGAAACTAGTTGGTTTGGGGTGGGTTTGTAAAGTATCTTTGTTTTTGTGAAGTTGACAGTGAGTCCAAGCATTTCATATGCTCCACAAAAGCAATCAGCAGTAACCTGAAGCTCTTCAACTGAGTGGGCATACAGCACAAATTGTCAGCATATTAAAGATCAGTAATGGAGGTGTTGGTTTTCTTGGGTTTAGAACATAAATAGTTGATGTTAAAGAGATATCCAATACTGAATGCTGGCTCCAGATGGAAGTCTATTAGCAATGAGATGTGAAATCGCTGGGACAGATAGAAAAGAGTGTTGGTACAATCACACATCTTTGCTTGACTCCAATTCTAATAGTGAAAGGGTCTGTTTCCAAGGTATTACTTAGTTACTGTCACATCATTATGAAAAAGTCTGACAATGGTAATAAATTTTGGTGGGCATCCAAATCTCATCAGGACTTCCATAGGGCCTCTGTTAATTGAATCAAAGGTCTTGGTCAGGTCAATGAAGGCCTTATAAACATCTGTGTTGCTCACAGCATTTCTCCTGCTAGCAGCAAAGATCATACTGACATATTGTACCTCTGAGTGGTCTGAAACCACACTAGGACTCAGGTCCCAATGACATTAAATACACTTAATCCTTTAAATGCCAATATACAAATCCACAGTGCACCTGCATCTTGAATAATTTTTGAAGTTCTCATCTCCACACCTCAAAAAGGATATAGTAGAATTAGAAAGGGTACAGAGAAGGGCAACCAGAATTATAAGGGGTATGGAATAGTTGCTATGCCAGGAGAGACCAAAAAGCTAAGGCTGAGGTGACATATGATAGAGCAGTGGTTCTCAACCTTTTTTGTATCAGGACTCATTTGTAAACAGGTGGCCAGTGCCAGCCCAGTAAATAGTTTAAGTAGAAAACAGCCCCCTGGCCCTGCTGATGCCCTTCACTCACAGCCCTCTACCTCTCCCCCAGCCCTGCTAGTGCTACTCACTCCAAATCCACTGCCCTCTGCCTTGGATGGCAAAACTCATTGCTGCTGCTGCCACTGCTGGGACCCCCATGCCAGCCGCACCACCAGTAGTGCAAGGAGTAACAGATGGGGGGGTGTCCCACACTGCCCTCACCTTCTCCCTGCTGGTCCCAGCTGTCCTGCTCCCCCACATCCCCCCGTGACCTGTCTTGCCTCCCTGCTGCACTGGCAATGTGCCTCCTGTGTGTGGGTCTGCAGTGAGGGCAGTGGCATGGGGCTGCAACCCTCAAAGCAGCAGAGGTGCTGGAGGCACATTGCCAGGGCAGTGAGGGGAGGAGCTTGCACCAGTGACGAATCCCCACGTGTCCCTGCTGTCCCCAGCTGCATCGGGTCACTCCCACTGGCTCCGGAGGCCCTGGGGGAAGGAAGCAGGGTGGGAGCTTGAGCCCACAGCCTGCACTTGCCCCGGGTACAGATCTGGGGGATCCAGTTTTCCCGTGCCCCTTGGGAGTGCATGCAGCAGTGGAGAACTGTCCTTCCCTCAGATGAGCAACCTGCAGCCTCTCCTGCTCCCGGCTGGGGCCCTGTAGCCACGCATTGTGGCCCAAGGCCCCAAGCCCCACCTGGTTGGGCAGCAGCCCCAGTTCCCTCCCTATAGGGGCCTCAATCCCCCTTTCCCCACCAACTTACCTGCTGGAGCTGCTCTGCAGGCTGCCTGGGGCCATGTGCATGTCTATGCATGTGGTGCCCCCTGTCTTTCTGACTTCCTTGGCTTCCTCCCAGCTTCCTGCAGGCTAGGACTCTGCCAGCCTGCAGAAAGCTTCTTGCAAAATGGCAAAATCCATAGATTTCTTTGGTAAACTGAGAAATCTGTGTTTGCCTCTGGTAAAAGGCAAAATCTGCAGTTTACTCTGTTTCTCCATGGGAAACGGAAAACCCGGATCCCTGGTTATGACAGGGCTGGTCTTGAACAGTGGCTGGTATGAAACAAACACGTACATCACTTGATGGGACAAACAAAAGATGCACAAAACAGGGGCACAATATTGTTCTCAATGAACATCTGTAGTTATTCCAAACACACAAACTTTCACTGATGAAATAAAATAAATACAATAATTTTAAGATTTCTAAAAATTTCTCAGGACATAGATTTTAAAACTAAGACTTTCTTAGCAAAGCTAGAATCTATTGTCTCTTTACCAATGACTGATTTTGCATTCTAATTCTCTAAAAGAGACCCAACTCTCTTTCAGACTTCTCTCCCACCACTCCTTTCAAAGTTTTTCACACTGGAGTTGCATCTTGCAGCAGATTTCAGATATATATTCTCCAAACTGGGGAGTGGACCCATTGACTTTCAAAATGAATAGTGATGATCGGTTTCCAACTTCGAAAATCTAAAAAGAGCCCATTTTTCAAAATATGCTGAGCATCCACTCTGTAAAAATGAGATTGCATTAAAGCAGACCAGATTTGGTTCAAATTACCATCAACATGGGGGAAAAAGGCCCTTGTCCTATATTTGCAAAGAAGAAAACCTCATTAAATACACTGTCTATCATTAAACTGCTGCCAAAAGTGCTCAGTAATGGAAATCAACTATGAAGTTGATTAAGTATAGCCAACATGGAACATATGGCCCATATTGGGCCAACATACTGATGGAAATCTTTCTTTTTAAAAAACAAATTTTATTAAAAACACTACTATCACCCCACACTTACAAAACTTCACATATTAAGCATCCTTGTTTTACCAAAATCTCATATTGCAAAAATAACTACATAGCCAAAAACATAGAACTACATATATTAAGCCATTAAACAACATAGATCAACTTCCCACAACAGAACCCCTTACAGATTTTTTTCTTCATAGAGAAACCCATGAAAACACCTCAGTAACCACCCGAAACTCTCCACCCCTCCCATCAGTCCTCTCTGTTGGTTTAGTAAAACAAGTGCGTCCAGTCCTTTTTCCTCCATTTCTCTACCTCTTCTCTGATCTCTTCCTCATCCCAATCGATGTAGTATTTCAGTTCAGGCAGCCCCAGTTTCAGGCACTCTCTTTCAGTGAAAACCAACTGCTTAAAAAACTGGAGGTTTCTTACTTTCCAGAAACTAGCTTTAAAACATGCTAATAAAGTCCTTAACATTTCCTCTTGTCCCTTTGGTATAAGTCCACACAGTACCATCTCCCACGTTAGCAACAGGTTATGCATACGTGCATATGTATACTCCCAAAACACATCCCAACATTTCTTCTTCCCTGAACCTCTATGTTGGGCACCTAGATGAGTTTGTCAAGCTCCATCTGTGTTGCACCTCCCTCACTGGCTAGAAACTTCTTACAACCATCCACGCTAGGCCAACATGTTCCCCTTTTAGTTGTTTACCCACCACTGCTTCCCAAACCTTCACAAGCTCTTATGTGAAGTTATCCACCAGCACCATCCTGTTTCTCTCCCTTACTGCTTTCATCAATTTCTCATAATCCTTCAAGACCTCCAACCTGACCTTCCCTATTTCATACCTCTACATAAAACCTTCCACCCTGATGCATGAATCATGCCCATGGACACTTTCAAGAGGTTTGATATACTCCCCATTTTCTCAATGTTGCAGCTATGTGAAATCAGGTAACATGTCCTGTTTTCCCCTTTCCCTTCGTTACTGCTTTGCATACCATGCTTACATATTTTGCATAGATGAACAATCCCAAATTCAGCAGCCCCCCCCCCCCATCTGTCTTGCTTTGTACAGTTCAGCTCTAGCCAACATTTCTCTTTTGGCATTCTGAAAGAACACACATTTCCCTCTGTTTGTCTGCTATCTCCTGCCATGTCAATGGGAATACAATTCCCGTATACAGAATAATTGGCAGTTCTACAGCTTTAAATGCCACCTTTTTTCCAGCAAAGGATAGCAGCCTTTTGGACCACAACCAAAGTATTTGCCGTATCTTTGCTGTCACCTTTTCCCGTGCTGTATTACCTTTCCCCTCAGTGCCCATCTGGATCCCTAGCACTCTAATTTCACTCCCTCTTATGTGAAGACCCAATGTCTCCAAGTCCCTCCAGTTCCCTACTTCCATTATGATGCTTTTCTATTTAGTTAAGCCCCTGTCACTTCTCCATACTCTAATATATGCTTTAGCACCCTTTCCATTGAAAACTTCTTTCTAACTACTACATTTATGTCCTCCAAGTATAATGAGCATTTTACCTCATCCCCTCCCAGTATCTTTACTCTGCTTATGACCTTGTCTTTTTTTATTCTTTATGCTAAAAGTTTCATGCCATACACTAGTAATAGTGGTGACATGTGGCACCCTTGCCTCCCTCCTGTATAGATTTTAAAGGCTCTGCTTATATGCCTATTAATTTGGACTTGACTTTCTGCTTCTCTACACAATAGCCTTACCCAACATATTAATTTATCTGGGAACCTCATTTTTCCATATGACAGAGTGGATCTTGAAGATATAATCATG
>NW_017729005.1:8217789-8225185 GCF_001723915.1 Gavialis gangeticus
AAGCTCCCCACGGTGGCCACAGGGGCACATTGCAGGGACCTGACTGCAAATTTGCTGCGTAGTGTCTGCACATGTAGACACATAACCAAAAACCTTTACTGTGCAGTAAATCTAGGCTGGAGTGAATGCACATGAAGATGCACCCCATCAGTAGCAATTTAGCAGATGCTTTAACTGTGTTTGTTTTCCTTTCTTGGCTGTAGGACAGTGCATCTCTGATAACTCTGATCACTTTGGAGATCCTTCTAACTAGTACTGCGCATACTTCGTCTTCATGTATTATCTTCTCGAGGTTTTTTTTTCTCAAAGCCAGCGTCTAGGCCATTAACTTATAGTCCATATTAAGGAGTGTAATCCATTTTTCAGGAGTTCCTTCTCCCCTTCCTTGAAGAGTAAGATCACAAGGCCTCTTGTAAAATCTTTCCCTGCCTCCCCTGTTTCTGCTATTTCCTTGAAAACTTCCACTATATCCCTCCCTACCCATGTCCAAAATGTCTCATAAAATTCCAGAGGTAGTCCATCTGCTCCTGATGATTTCCCTCTTCTAAAGGTTTTTAAGTATTTCTCCACTTCCTTTAAGCTTATCTTTTCTTCCATCTTTTTTGCTTCCTCCTTCTCTACTTTTTCTTCAACCTCTTCCTGCAAACCCTTCATCCTGTCTATTTCCTTCTTCTGATATAGCTCTTCATAAAACCTACTTGTTGCCTCTAACACCTCTTCATGCACCCGCTTCCTGCACTGCTTTTAATTCTTCTTTCACCATCTTCACTCTAGCTGGAAAATATCAGGACCAGCCTTTGTTTTCTCCCAACCAGGCTGCTGTGCTAAAAACATTTTCTCTCTTGTCTTTCTTTTAAACTAGCTTTCCTCTTGCTTCATTTCTTCTAGTCCTTCTCGTACCCATCTTCCTTCTGCATTTTCTTTTTGCAGCTCCTGCATCTTTCTTTGTAGCTCTGTCAGCTTTTTTGTTCTTTCCCCATGGTTCTTTGATCTTCCTTTCTGAAGAATTCTCCTGTCCTCTTCATCATCATCCACCATTCTCTCGTACTCTTAAAATATTTTTTCAGTGTTCTCTACCCCTCGTACTGTCTCATGTATGCTTGACATATCTCCTCATCTTGTAACAGGAGCACATTTAACTTCCATGCTCCTCTTCCCCTTACAGGGCTCTTACCAAGACTCAGTTCAGCTTTCATCATTTGGTGATAAAATGCTACACATACGGTTTCTTTCTTCCTTATCTCTATTTCTTTTGATACAAATACAAAATCATTTTTGATTGTTCTTTCCATTGAGGTCTGTTCTAGTGAAAATTTTCTCCCCTTCCCGCATATGTATTAGTGACTCTATTTGTTAACAATCTGGATGAACTGTCTAAAGTTCCATCTCCTCCTTCCCCTGTTCTGTCACCTGCTTTTATTATGCTATTGAAGTCTCTCACTATTATCAGAGGTCTCCCTCTGACCAGCTAAACTGCTAGATCTTTAAGCAAAACCTTCCTCCCCTTCCGTGCTGGGGGTGCATATATGTTGAAAACGGTGGTGACTCACAGGGGGTGCGACGGGCAAGGAGCAGGGCTGCCATGCCACTTCTGGAAGTGGCCACGGGACTTTTTGGAAAGTGAGATTGTCCGCAGGCCCCCCATCAGTGAGATCGGCTGCTAGGGGACCCCCCTCTCCCGGTCGCTGACTTAACCAGCTGCCCATGGTTGAAAACTTCTAATTCTGCTCTCTCAACTGATATTATCTCTCAACTGAACCGATTATGTGTTTCACCTGCTTTGCTTTTACCTCAGGATTCTTGAATAGTATCACCACTCCAACTGCTTTGTTCTCATTTGTCCCTAACCACCACGACAGTCCCCATCTCTGCCTCTTCACAAAACGTGTTATAATCCCCAACATACAACATTTCTGTGGGCAGATTATATCTGTCTTTTCTTGATTTAACATTGGTTCCACATGTTCCCATCTTTTCCTTGTTAAGGCATTCCTGGCATTAACTGAAGCTATAATCAGGGCAATTGTACTTGTGCTAAACTAAGTGTGCCTGTCCCTTTAAGGATGAACTGTGCCACTGCTCATCATGGTCGACTGCCCCCTCCCTTTTGCATGCCTGTTGCTCTTGAAAGCTGTCTGATCACTTTTGCAGATAGGAAGGCTTCCATTTTCACATGCTCCTGCTGCTTCCTCCCCCCCTGCTCTCCACTCAGAGCCCAGGGGAGTTAATGGCAGGAAGCTGCTCTCTGGCTCTGGCTCCAAATTGCCTCCCTTTTTATCAGGTTTCTTTTTTCTGACTTGCTGCTTGTGCACTTTCTTCCTTTTTCCTGCCTCTCTGAATCTCTTCCTTACTCCATCTCAACTTCTGTTGTCTGTTGCATTTCTTCCTTCTTCCCCTATCCCACTTCTGTGTCTTTTGATCCTTTGTTTGCTGTTCCCTCCTCCCCTTCCATTTCATCTCTAGTTCTCTCTTCTGCAGCCGCTATTACAGAGATTCCACTTCCTTCCTCCTCTGCTTCTCCCCTCTGCAGAGTCTTCCTTACCTCTCTCCCCTCCTCTTTTTCACTATCCCTTTCTGATTCTTGTGGTTTCTCAGGTCTGACCTTGGTTGCAAAAGCTATTGGGCACCTGTGGTACAAGTGCCCCCCCTCCCCCTCAAAGAGCGTGTTTTATGAACTCCTGGCACTCTGTTGCCCTGTGCCCCAACCTTTCACACCTGTAACACACTGAGTGGACAGTGTAAAGCTAGGTGCCCTTCCTTCCTGCATCTGCTACATTGCTTTGGTTGCCCATGGTATATTATAAAACTCCAAAGTAGCTCTCTCTGGAGGGAGGGGCTGCACCATACCTTGACTCTACTCTTTTGGTTTTAACACTGTTCAAGCCCCTAAATACCGTATCTGTTCCTCACTTTCTCTACCCACAAAATGTTTTGCACATATTTTTCCAGGCACCTTTCTATGTTTTCTGCCTCTAATATATCTGTATACATTCAGATTACTCTTTCCCTCGACTCTTCTGCTGCTACAAACTTTAACCTTTTTAATTCCTTCCTCCTTCCTTCCTCTGCATATTTCCCCCCCAAGTATGTCATATCCTTTGTTCCAGTAAATCAGTTGCCATGCCTTTTGGCTGGAGAAAGCAATCATGCCAGTGAGGTGTTCTGCCTGCACTCTGAACAGTACCTTCTCCATAAAATCATATCTATTCATTGTTGATTCCTTCTGCACTCTATTGCTGGTTAACATTGCCCTTATCCATAATTTCCACTCTGGACTGGTATCCTGTGGTGTCTCTTCTGTCTCTTCTTGGCACGTGACTCCAGGTAGGCTGGAACACTCCTAATGATCCTTCCCCAGCTGCTCCTGTAGTCTCCTGCTCTCCTCTACTCCTGTTGTCCCTCTGGCCTCATTTTGCTTACTACTGCCTTCTTTACCGCTGCCTCTGCTGCTGTCTCTGCTGTTGCTCCTACCTTCACTGCCTACTTTTCTCTCTGCTTTTCCATTTTTTCCACTCTCCCTCTGTCTCCAGACCTTCATTTCCATTCTCTATTTCTCTTTCTACCTCCTGGTTATCAGCCAACACTGCCATTATTTTGGGGCTTTGGGTTTCCCTCCTCCACTCCTGCCATCCTGATACTCCATCTATTTCTTTCTCTGCCCTTAAGGGATTAATCAGGCTCTCTGTTGATCACTTAATCTTACCCAAAAGGCTAAGATACTGATGGAACCCCCATAAACTGTGTGGCCCTTAAACCCCCCACAAAAAAACCCCAAACAGGCAGGTGTCTCTTCCACAGGGAACTGGCACTTGGCCAGTGGAGGTACCACAATACCAGGGCAACACTGGCCCCTTGGTGCTATAAAGAACAGATTTAATTTATTAGAAAATGCTAAAGCTCAAGGGGTGCAGACAAAAGTGACGATTTTCACCCAATCTAGGCACACAAAACAGTTTATAGCTGTGAGCAAACACAAGTGCACAGCTTCAGACAGCTTCAAAAATGGTCAATTGGGTGAAAATCTGAACCCTGACTGCATGAGGGGTCAGATGAAGATGTTTCAAAACAGAGCGTCTTATGTAACTTCTGTCTGTGCTGCCTTCTAGCCTCAAGTTGTTTTCAGAATGGGGGCAGGGGAGGAGAAAGCGAGTGGCGGGAATTCAGTCTGGGGGGTTTCAGCCCTTGCTGGTGGGTGGTATGGGTGTATTTGAGCTCCCCCATGTGGGGGTGCTCCAATTTACCCACTCCACCCTCCAGTGTCAGCTGGGGAACCCCTAGATCTAGCTCCCTCTCCTCCCTTTTCCCCCCTCCAATTCTGAAACAGGGACAGGCTGAGAGAGAGGAGGGGCCATTGCTAAGAGAAACCAGCTGCATGCTGCAGCCAGCAGCTAGATTCCCTTCCTTGCCCCCCGGAATCAACAGTGAACTTCTGTTTGGTCTGGGTGATGGCTGCAACTCAGAATGCTTCTTGCAAAGTGTTCTCAGTTACAGTAGGGAGCTGCACTTCTGTATGTACCCAAGATGACAAAGTTCAAAGCACAAGAATATACAGAAGACCTGAGCAAGAGGCGATGTAGTAGAGGATGGGGATAGGAATGTGAACACAACTAAATTACATATCAAATATGCAGCCAACTAAGCCTGGGGGTGAAAGGGGGAAGGCAGGGAGGGGATGCAATGGTTATACAACAAGGAATATACTAGAGACCCCACACAACAATACTGCATTTGGGTAGGGTAATGGTTTGTAAAACACACACATGGTTAGAAGTAATGACATGAGGGATGCAATTGTGGCAGTAGGGAAGAGCCCAGGATTTCAGAAGTCCTTAGAGTCCATTAGGTGTAGCACTGGGGGTGGCCAGGAGGTCCCCTCTGCATCACTTCCGGTCAGCAGGCTGGTGGAGTCCACATACTGGTGTTGTCCTGTGATGTGCTCCATGTAGGTGTCCCTGGACCAGTAGATGGTACCAAACAGCATGAGGCACTGCATCAGCTTGATGTAGCAGCAGGATATGTGGCAGGCACAAAGGACAATCTCACTGCTGGGGTCCTATGCTGTGAGTGCCCCGATGATTAGCACCTCGACCATCATGTCATATCCCTGGCTCCTCAGGACATCTGCCAGTAGCTGGTACTTCTCTTGCTTCTGTTTGCAAGCCTCAACAAGAGCTTGCTGCTGGTTCTTTAAGGGGATGGTGATATCTATTATCATGATGTGCTCGCTGTCTTCATCACAACAATGTCTGGGCACAGCTGGTTCTTGCAGCCTGGGATGGTGTGGTTGACGGATGCAGTCTCCACATTGGATCTTAGTCAAAGAAGCCAAGATATTGATAAGAACCTACCACAAGGATAGATTAGTGCAGCCCGTCTGAATAAGATATATGGTAGTACCTATTGTGTGCAGTCCCCATCAGTGCTGACTCTTTAAAGTCATGGTGAGCCACCACACTTTATAATTTTGACTTTTCAAGGACCCGATTTCCAGTGACTCCTGTTTCTTCACTAGCCTTAAATGGCTGGCAAACATCACCAAATGGGATTCCAAACAGTTCACCCAAAATCCCTCTGGTGCATATATACCTCAGCCTGTTGCATACAATTAGTGTGGCCCTGACTTCCATTGCAGGGAGCAAGGTGGAGGTGCGGGCAGGCAGCATACCTAGAAAGGTATAACACATTTATAAATTTTCCATATACAGAATCTAATTATTGGGGAATAGTCTTCTATTTGAGTAAATACAGTACTAGTCACTTTGAAAATCTTGGATGAAGATATGTTCCCACTCTAAACCAATGGCAAAACGCCTGTTGCTCTCAACAAGGTCAGAATTCCTATTTTCCCCACAGGTTTTTTTTATTGGTCTGAAAAAACAAACAAACTTTGGGCTGTATCTTGACCACTCAATTCCTGTGCCCAGCAGCAGTTACTCCAAACACACATGCCATGTGGTTGTGTGCCTGCTATCCACTTCCTAACCAGAAGTATTGTACCTTTGTCTAAGCAATGACAAGTGTAGGCAAAGGATCCTGTAACTGACAGTTCCCGTTTGCTTACTCAGTACCATCTGGACATAGGTACAACTCTTCTAATTGATGAGGTGGGGTAGCACATGCAAAGCTGCATGTGTTCAAGGGCACTGCTGCCAAGCCTGGTAAGTGGCAGCCTACGCATAGCTTTTATTACTTGGGATGCTGTAAAAATAAATCACTAACTCCCCTTTAATGATTCAGCAGCGTTGAGACTATTATCTGGATAATAAAATGCTATTTCTTAAAACATGGATACATTGTCTTACTATTTTATAGATGTATCATTTTAATTTGAAAATGCAGGTATTTTGTGCTATTCCTAGATTCAGGATTCAGGAAGGTGGAGGGAGGGGAATGTTGACCTGTAGCTGGAGTATTTGGGTAGGCGTGATATCTTGTATTAGACCAACTAAATTATTGGAAAAGGTTGTTATTTGCAAGATTTTAAAAATGTAAAAAACACAGAGCCCTAAAGTTAGGCTTTAAAGGCCTTGGGTATCTAGGTGAGTGGCCTGAAGATTTTTCAAGTATGCTAAGCACCCCATTTACTTAGGAGCCTAGCTTCAGATATAGAGCTTTTAAAATAAGTTGCCCAGCTGCTTGAATTAGTATTTTCTGGGGTCTCTCGACACTGTCTGTTGCCTTTGCCCTTGGGGCCCTACACCCTGCCTGGCAAGACAGGGATGGGACCCAGGGCCCAGGCAAAGGCTGCAGCTGAGCAAACAGATGCATCCTGCCTCTGCCCCATGAATAAATCTGGGGGGCACATTCCCCCCCCCATATACCTCCCCTAGCCCGGGGTGCACACAGCAACAGGGAGCTGTACTTCCTCTTCCCCACACCTCTGGTCCCCTGGGCAAGCTGCCTGCCCACACCTCTGCCTTGCTCCCTGCCCCAGGCATGCACTGCCTTGGCTGGGGCTGGGCTGTGCCTAGGTCCCAGACCCTGCTGCCCTGGCCCCAGCCCCCTCTCTCACTGTGGGGCTTCAATTTGCCTGCCACCCTCATGCCCCCTTTTCCCTTCCACAAACTTACCTCCATGCAGCAAATAGGCTTTGTGCTATGCAGCTGCTGGGCTGCTTTGCTCCCTGTTCTCTGCCACCTGGGCAGGCGGGCAGGCTCCTGGTCATGAGCAATTCGTGCAGGCTGCAGCCAGCCTGCATAAAGCACATATGCATGCCTCCCACACTGCCTGCCTCTCCCTCCCAGAGCCCCCATTTCCTGAAGGGCCCTGGCCTACTGCCTACCTGGCCCAGGCATTAATCTGCCTATGGGCAGAGGAGGCAAGTGGCAGGGGAGCAAAGTGTGAGGGTCAAGCTGCTTGCCCCCCACTGTGGTTGGGAACAAATTTAAGACAACCC
>NW_017729005.1:8230185-8237967 GCF_001723915.1 Gavialis gangeticus
ACTGCGTCCAACATCAGGTGCATGCACCAAGGCAGCACTTGAACAGATATTCAAATCGAGATGGTCACAATATTATGTCTCTGTCTCCCTCCAAACCCTCCACTAATTAGATCCACTACATGAAAAATTATAACAACTTAATAATTTTCCATGTACAGAATCTAAATATTGGGGGAGGGAGGTCATTTCAATTTCAAAGTCGTCTTGGATTCAGATAAATATGGTAGTTTTAGAATACCATGTCTGTATATAAATTTATAACACAACTAAGGACACATTTTCACAGCATGTGTCTGCATTAATGTACAAAAATGGTACATATGCATGGCAAATACACTTACAAAATCTAAATTTGAACAAACATCTATCTGATATACGTAAATAAGGACCAAAACAGCTAATATATATTTTCCAGGTAAAAATCAAAGCACATCTTTAAAATACTTAGAATTGTTTTTTCAGAAGTGCTGAACACCCATTGAGGTCAAAGGAAGCTGTGGGTGATCTACATCTTGGAAAATCAGGACATTGGGCTACAATAGATTGCCTGGAGATTTGGGATTTTTTTCAAAAAAATCCAAAAAGAGCACTATAAGAAAATCACATCACATATGGTCTCTTATAAACAAATAATATTGATTCTGTGAAACACTGTTCTAGATGGGACTAGGAAATCATTCCTGAAGTCAAATAGTGCATACAAGTATTGTTGAAATGAAGTTACTTAAAACAAAAGAAGCAAACTAAAACTCAAATCCTCTTATTTTATTTTGAAAGGTGACCCAGAAGAGAGTCTGTGCCTCTCTCTTTCCTCAGAATGCATGGAAAAAAGGCCTAAAAATCTGTTTTGTGCTTATACCAGTAAGTTTATTCCCCTAAAATTTATATAACAGCAACCACACAATGGAATCTGATAATTTAACTACTGAATTTCCTCAAATCTAAGACAAGCCCCTCCCCCCGAACATGGGGGGGGGGGGAAATGCCCCTTGTCTTGTATTTGACTGCAATCTGGGAAGGGAGTGGGGGACAGGGAGTTGTGATTGTGGCTGCAGCTATGACTCTGAGCCCGAGGTGGGCATAGGGCAAAGGCAGGGATGGGCAAGGGGTGTGCATGCTCTGTAGGGGGGCAGGCAACCAGGGGGACAGGTGGCAAAAGGAAGAGATTAGGCAGCTTGATTCCCCTGCTGCCTGTCTCACCACCACCTGCCCCCCTGCTGATACTTCAGCAGTGAGGAGAGGGGAGAGGAACAAATTCAAAATGACCCTCCAAAATTAGATTTTAGACATGAAACATTATAATAAATTTATAAATTTTCCATGTCTAGAATCCAATTATTTGGGGAGTCATCTTAAATTCAGAGTTATCTTGGAATCAGGTAAATACAAAATTCTTTAAATACCCCCCATCAAAATAATTAAATTATACTAGAATTCCATATATCAGGACTGAGAGAAGGACTGACTTGGCTTTCACTAAAGTCAGTGAGAATAAGACTGGGTTAATGAGCACGTAATGAGCACAAAGTTAACAGCATAGGTTTTCTTGTTTCCAATAAATAAATAAAAATGAGAAATCAAAACTGAGAAATCAAGAGGATGACAGAAAGACAAACTGAGGCTTTAGTCACACGAGTTTTATTTTGACTTATAAAAGAACTTCACAATAAGATTTCTAGTAAATTTTGCATAATTCTATTTTTTTTTTAAATTCAGCCTATGTCAGAGTATCCTCTTGTGACCAATGATGGCTGACATTCAAATGTTTTGCAGGGTGGAGGAAGGATCAGAACTAAAAAGTATACAAAATTACAGCAGTATAGAAATGCGACTGGGTGCCAAGGGTACAGGGCATTGGTGGCTTCTGGTTTTGAACGTGCCACTGGCACAATCACAATTGCAACTGTGCAGCTGCTGGTGCCAGTAATGTCTTTTACCCCTCCCCAAGTCAACATTGGTGTGGTTGCCTCCATTGCCCCACCCTAGTTATGCTACTGAAATCTGGCTTGTATTGGAGTGGTGTTATAAACATTGGACAGGTTTGCCCAATGCTTTTTGTACTAATGTTGAAATTTTACAGAAATGTGGATTGACATGTTTTCAAGTGACAACTAACGAACCTTGGTCATTTCAGACAGTCATGCTAAGCTTGGAAAAAATCATCTATATTCTTCATTAATGTTTTGGTGTATTCATACGAGAAACTCCACGTAAAACTCAAAAGAGCTTTGAAACAGCAAACTAGAATAAACATGTTTCTCAAATGGAAACCACTAAAGTGTTATGGTTTCTCTCATGGATTAGCATTTCTTTGGTTACTCCAACAATTGATTTTGCTTTAAATGGCTCTACGGAGGCCTTTGGAACTTATGCTGGTGTAAAAAGGACCTTTTCTAGTTACTGTTCCCTTCCCACAGTTCACCATTTTTCCCCATTGTGTGTCATCCTTCAAACTTGTGAAGCATAGACATAGGTTAAGGATGTTCACAGGGAGTGGAAATTTGAACTAAAGCAGGCTGACAGATTTGAGCCTACAAGTTTTTTCACACACTTGCTTTGGGGCATGAAGTCTGTATTCTGCTCTACACAGGAGCTAATGCAGGAAAAGCTTATAAATATGTGGGTAACATAACATTAGTAGTTCATGTTGGAGAGAAATAACTAGATGTTAATAAGAAAATTAAAAATACAGGTATCACTAGAAGCACTATAAATATAGAGAGGCAGTAAAAGTCATATTTCATAGTTCTCATATTTAATAAACTGGACGTGTTTGCTAAAGACAGCAGTTTTCTACTACTCAGAGAGCCCTCTGGGTACTCTTACTATATCACTATTTTTCTCTGGGTTTAAATGTTTTATTTTTTAAATCAGTATAGTCAATACATTGAGCCTTCAACACATGTCTGACCAGCATAATTCTTTATGTCTGCCCAGAATGAGGATATTTTCTTGCACACTTGTGGACAAGATGTTGGCTTCATTTTACAGCCAACATCTTGTCCACATCAGGGGAGCTTTCTCACACAGACATGCATACCATGTGGGCTACCTGCTGAGTTTTGGCAAGCTTGGCAGCCTGCAGCACATAATGGGTAGGCAGTTGTAGTGGAAAAAACCTTCATGGGAATTTTTTTAAGTCATGAAAAAATAAAAAAGCAAACTGTTTCCTAATGTCCCACACTGTGAGCTGGCACAGAGAAGATAAGGGCAGGAAATTGGATGTAAAAGTTGTACATGGGTCCTTTCACAAGAAGGCACTCTGTAAGTTGCCAATGTGACATACGCAATTCTTTTCTAAAATTCAGCCACTTTTTAATTAGCCACATGGAAGCTGAAAAAATAGTGTATGAGCAGCATCAATTCCACATGTCAATCTGAATTTTTAAGGGGGTTTTATTCACTTTTATGTCTTTGATTTATTTTATACACAAATATATGCACCAGACAAAACAACATGCTTAGAACAAGATATTCCTTATGCAGCGAACATAGTGCAGTGTTACTAGGTATTTATGAAGTGCTAAGGTGTTTCAAAATAGGAAATGAAATTCATACAGGAGGAGTTTTTACACTTTTTGTTTTCCACACAGGTAATTCTTTAAAAATTTGTTATAGTTAACTTATCCGGTCTAGAAAAGCCAAGCAGAATAAAAGTGACCAAAACTCCAAAAATAGCACCAGCAAAGAGAGAAAATACAACAGCACCACCTAAGGTTTATATGAAACATTACAAAAAGTTAG
Source organism: Gavialis gangeticus (assembly GCF_001723915.1). Lineage (NCBI taxonomy): Eukaryota > Metazoa > Chordata > Crocodylia > Gavialidae > Gavialis > Gavialis gangeticus. The sequence goes on from NW_017729005.1 coordinate 8,233,930, forward strand.
AGGTTACAAATTCCATATTCAGATGTTTACAATTTTACCTTGTATTAGATAAACAAAATATTCTTTATCAACTTTTTTTTTTTTTTACTTAAATGTTTGTTAACCAAGTCCTAGTGGATTTCTGTTTAAACCAATAAACACAGAAATTATGAAAAATGCTGTATAAACATGGATTCTTCTACTAAAACGTGTGTCTAATTTCTAATTTGCCACTTTTTCCTCACTCTAGTACAATTTAATAAACAGTACCAAAACAAAATTTAAAATGCATTTTTCAGGTTTTTAGGATAAACTTGGACTCAATGGAACAAAAGATAAAGAAAGGCCAGAAAAGAGATTGTGGATAAGATTTTCACATACACTGGAGTTAGAAACTCAGTCCCATTTTCAAATGTAATTTACGCATGTAGAACTTTAAATTACATTAACTTCTAATGAAATTTAGGTCCTTAAGTGTCTGAATCACTTTTGAAAACGAGAATTACTGCTTTAAAAACAATGAACTCACTTTCTTAATGCTTTCAAGATACGCTACATATTGCCATGTTTTTAGCCTCCAAAATGTGACCTATGTTCTGGCAAAATATATTTTTATGTAATTTTCATCCATCATTGAGCTTCTTTTCATTTCAATTACACTTGTCTGAGCCCAATAACTTCCTGCCCATGGCAGAGGACCAGACTCAGTGATCTTACAGGTCCCTTCCAGTCCTTCGATTCTATGATTATATGAAACCAGCTACTTAGTTTTCAATTAATGAAAACGTTTAAGTACATGCTTAAACTCATTTCTATTCTTTAGTATGTATATTCCACAAGAGTTAAATACATTTACGATAATAACTTTCACATGTTGACATCTGGCTCATCTATACATGCTTCAACGGGTCTAACAAGTTATGGCATCATAACCAAGACATCAATTAGTCAATGTGAGCTCACTATAGAAAATACGCTGAGAGGGAAATCACATTTGTATGAGAAATATTTTTATTTAACAAAAATAATAAAACACTATACTTACTAAAATATTAAGAGAATGTTAAAGAAGTTTCCTTATGTGAAAATAACATTTTGAATAGGAAACTAATTGGACACGACCTTCAAGCATACCAATGGAGAAGTAACATTTATCACTTAGCTTGGTAGCAATGAAACTTCATGTTGTCAAAAGCAGCTCTTAGTGAGATGACAAGCTATAGGATGAGAGAGTAATTACTACCACTTTTGTCAGAATCATTACTATGCTACATATACTCAACTTCACTTTCCTTTGGGATGTAGCCCATTATGAGCATATTTCAACTTCATATATACAGGAGAATCTAAGGCCCCAATAAGGACTGGGACACTAATGTGCAAGAAATCATGTAAAGAGGTTGTCAGAACTAAATTCTTCCCTTAAAAGATTACAGTACAAAGTAGATTATTTTTTAGCTAAATGATCTTTAGCCTGTTTGCCTTCCAAGGTGCCTTAGTTAGCTTGTTATAGTTTCAACGCTATCTGTTGCTTTTCTCATCCTTACTCTATAGAGAAATGTCTAAGGAGAGAACAGACTGAGGATTCTATGGAGGCTTAAATCCACTGAACTTCCTGGAGGTGGAAGCCTGTCTTCCCCTCTCTATTTATTTTAGGCATAACTCGAACCAATATCATTTGTGCCTGATGAATTAAAATAACTATACTATCCTCTGGGTAGGCGAGACTCCCGATCTGCTTGCATGACTCACTCCCTATGAAGCCTAAATCCACACTTTCTTAAGGCTAAATTATATTAAAAACAATCCACAATAACATAAACAAGTTCATCTCAAATGTATGCCCTAGGTTTGTCTGCTTTTACTGTCTGTACTTTAAAAGTTCTCATTTTATCCCTAGATAATTTCTTTCCCCAATATTCAAGTGAGTAATAAGCCACTTTATTACATAGATTTTTTTTGCCCCATAGACATGTGATTTGGCACTCAAACACAGTACACCTAAGAGTATAACAGTGAAAAATATCTCATCAAAGACTAAGCTTTATGTATGCATAATACACTATCCTGTTCTGATTATAAATTGACACATCATATATGCTGAACCCAGTTCAATTTTAGGATTTTTCCTCCCCTGAATATAAGTCAGTAACTACATATAAAGACCTTGAACAGCTATTCCCTTTACAGAATCCCACAGGAGAATCAAATAACCAAGGAGAGGACACAAAGGGATAAATACTTTAAAATTCTAAAATAAAAACTCCACCGAAAATATTTTTTCATTACAAAAATATGGCAAATACAAAAGTCAAAACTGTAAGTGGGTTAAAACTGTATACAAGTTGAATGCAATTTTCATGGGGGTTTTTTGGAGGAAAAAGGGTAGATGTCATTAGAACAATAAGATAGCAAAGTAGTATTACAGAAATCTAATGTTTAAGTACCTTTTGAAAAGGATTTTTGAATGACTTGCAGAGGTTTTCTTTTGCTTTAAAAAGTGTGTTTAGTACACTTATATGAATACTTTGTTTCCTTATATTTCTGTCTTCAGTTTACAGAATAGAAAGAGTTTATTACAGATGTCTGCAACAAACATTATGATGCCTAGTATAATGGGAACCTGTTTTAAAACCTAGGTTCCTAGACACCACAGTAAAACACTTGTAATTGTAACAGTCCTTTCCTCCTCTGTAAATGAAAGCAGGGATTAACTTTAATAAGACAATTTAATACATTAACTTGCTTGAAAAGAGTACCTAGTTGAAAAGTTATCAATTGCAATAAAGAATTGTTGTGGGTAATATCTTGTATTGGACTAACTACATGGTTGGAAGAGATTTAGACAATCCTTTGGGCATGTCTACACAAGATGCATTGCTGTGCATTAGCATAGTTTACTGAGCAGCAAGTGCACATATCTACATGCGTGCACGCTTACTGCACAGTAAAAATCCTTAATCCTCAAATGCAGGTAGCAAATTTAAGTAGGACTAGTTACTGTGCAATAATACATGTATAAATGTGACTTGGGAGCAAGTTTGCTCCTGGGTCTTCCCAGCCACTAGGGGCTCCAGGCTAGGAGACTCTCTTCTTTAAAAGTCTGAAGACATTTTGAACCTTGAGGCACACTCAACAGGGAGCCTGAGGGCACTCTAGGGCCTGTGTGTCTCCCTGGGCAGGCCACAGCTTAGCTGTGCCTGCCTGCCTGCACCTCAGCACTGCTGCTTGGCACTGCACTGCCATGTGGCTGCCAAGGCAGTGCCGTTGAGGCCAGCAGGATGCTGCAGGCTGTGGCAGCCTCTGGCCAGTCCTGTCTTCCCCCAGGGCCAGCTGCAGGCAGCTTCTGGCCAGCAGAGCCGGCATAACCTGCATGCAGCACACCCCAAGCAGCCTGCCTCTGCCACACAGCTATCCCATGTCATGTCCCTGTGCTGGGCACTGCTGGCATCTGTCTAGGCCTGGCAGCTCAGGGACAGCTCCACAACGGCCCAAAGAGCTGGCACAGCACTCACCATTGACCTCCTTTCCCATCTGTGGATATGCCTGTGGCAGAAAGCCACCTTGGTTTCTCCCCAAAAATCTCTGCCCTGTGACACTGTGACCAAATCTCTGTGCTGTGACCATTTGATTAGGTTGGGCTCAGCAGAGGAGACAACACCCTTACCCTGTCTTTAGGTAACTTGAGCTGGGTGCATTCCTGAGGGAGGGGGGAAACCTGCCTACGTGACTTGCATCAATTACCTGGGTGAGGGGTTTCTACCTGGGGAGCTGGAATCTGCCCGGTAACAGGTGATGTATTTCAAATTGGTTGGCTGACAGCCAACTGGGGCTGACCTCCACTGGACCAGGTGAATGAGGTCACAGGGGCTATATAAGTTAGGTGGGGGAGGAAGGCGGGCTCTTCAGCCATGAGGTGAGGCTGGAGCCATGAGGGGGGGGACTCAGAGGAGCATAAACATCGGAAAGGGCCCTCTCCCCCAAAAACTCATGAACAAGGAACAGCCGGATGCTAGAAAGGATCTCATCAGCCTCTGGAAGAAGCGTGTGAGTAAGCTA
>NW_017729005.1:8242967-8248157 GCF_001723915.1 Gavialis gangeticus
ACCCATAGGACTATTAGGCCTGTGTTTCCCCAAGGATACAGGGCCGAGACAGTTCACTCTCGGGGTGGTGGCAGCACGTTACCCCCAGACTAGCGAGTGTGCTCCGGGAGAGGGGTCGGCCGGACATAAGGCGCCCGTAGGGAGACATTCGGAGCCTGGAAGGTGGTCAGGTGCAGGGAGGTGGGCGGCTCAACGCAGGAGCGCCCCCTACTGGCCCGCCTCACATGGTGGAAATAGCGGTGGGATACGAATACCCAGCTGTTTTCCTGAGGTGGGATCTCTGCACCCGCCACAATGCCCATGCCTGTGCCCTGCATCTGGGGCCCCAACTAGACCAAGGAGGAAACTGGAGACCTCGTGGCACTGTGGGGCGAGGCAGAGGTACCAGTTTGAGCAGGGTCGCTACTCCAATGTGCATATTTATGAGACATTGTCAAGCCAGATAAGGAAGTGCAGGCATAACTGGTCAGTGCAGCAGTGCTGCATAAAGGCCAAGACCTTGTGGGCACAGTGGGTTGCCATGACCAAGTACAATTGTTGGTCCAGCCATGCCCATAAGTCCATGCCCTTTATGCAGCAACTGAATGCCATTGGTGTGCCCTGATACCCAGGCCTCAGCCTTGCAGTATACACCATCACAGACAGCCTGCCCAAGGTCCTGCCTTGGCCTGGCACCCCTGGTGACATGTCCCTCAGGTGCCCAGGGACCCATCCTGCCCAGCTCCCCAGCTGCAGTTTCTACCAGCAGCTTGGGGAGTCCTGGCCTGCGCCTGTCTTGCTAGCTGCACAGCCCCAGGGCCAGCGACGAGGCACAACTGGCCATGACACTGCTGGCCGCCAGCAGCAACAGCTCCTTCCCAGGCAGAGGCCCCTGACCAGTTGCCTGCATGCTGCACCCCATGAGCTGAGGACACCGGCTGCAGGTGCATGCCATCACTGACAGGGAGGACCGTGTCGAGCCACCAGCCACACCAGCCTCAGCCATGTGGTAAACCCCACACTGGGGGCAGGGCCCTCCCTGCCCAAGGCCCCAGTTGATGTCCCTGCTCCCTCCTCACCTGGCCCACCCACATGCCTCTGGCCCTGGGTTCTCCTCCACAGCATGCAGAGAGGCAGGAAACAGTGCTAAACTTTACTGAGCAGCCTGATCCCCCACTGCTAGGCAGCCATAGGCCTCACATACTGATGAACATGTCAATGCTGGCAGCCATGTCTTCCTTGGCAGCAGGGAGAAATGATGCACAGGACAGGCCCAGACAGCCCTTCAGGCAGCAGTGGAGGTTGCGGGGCAGCTCAGGCTTTTCCCCCCATGCTGTTGTAGCTCATGGTCTCATACCAGGAGCACAGGTATGCCTAGGGCACAGTGAGGACCAGCAACAATAGGGTGTAGTGGGTCAGGTACCCCTTGGTCCACGCAAACAGCTCATCACACACCACCTGGGTCATGCGCAGCAGAGGCATACTCGGGGCACAGTGGCGGTGCAGCAGGGGGCTGGCCCCACAGAGCCTCCCTAGAAAGGCCCCCTGTAGGGAAGGCAGGGGCTCAGGCAGCAGCTTGTCCCAGTTATCTAGGAGCCCTGCATCCCCCAAGCCTGGGTGCTGTGGGCTGGGTGGCAGCGCAGAAGGGTATCTGGCCTACAGGAGGGAGGGGAGCAGTGGAGTCTGGAGCTGCAGAAGCAGGTCCTGCCAGGAGCCTGGCCTGTCCCGCCCATGGACCGGGCTAGGGAAGGCAGGCTGCCTGTGGCCAGCACCCAGAGACCTACCAGCCCCAACGGAGTGCACAGGGAAGGGGGGCTTGGCCAGTGGCCACCTGGGCCCAGGCCTGTCCACCCAACTTACCTTGGTCCTTGGGCACCCATGCACAGCCAATCCCCAATCTGAAGGCAGGCATCACGTGGCCCCTGGTACAGAGCTTCTTATCTCTGAGATGTTGCAAACTCTCATGAAAAGCTTCCATCTCATGGCTCTGTAGGTCCCGCAGCTGGACACAAGGTAGAGGCCACACTTGGCACTGGGGATGCAGCCTCAGGGTTGCCAGCACCCACAGCTGGGGTCCAGCAGATGCGCCAGCTACGGCAGAGGCACAAAGGGGACTGCACCATCCTCCTCCAGCACAGAACCCCACCACCACTGCCAGGGGGTTGTAGATGCAGAACATGTTATTCCCCCAGCATATTCTGGAGAATGCTGCACACCTCCAGAACAGCCTACCGAGTAGTGGCCTTGCCCACTCCAAAGAGATGGCTTAGATACCAAAGGCTGGCAGGCGTTGCCAGCTTGAGCAAGGTGAAGGCCCCCTGGGTATCTGCGGGGAGGGCCAGGAGCATGCTGCTGCTCCAGGGCCATCTGGGTATCTGCAGGGAGGGCCTGGAGCATGCTGCTCCTCCAGGTAGGGCCGGAGGTGCTGGAGGAGGTCCTGGAAGGTGGCTTGGGTTATGCAGAAGCTATCCAGCCACTGATTGTTGTCTCAGGTGTGCTTGACCATGTGCAGCCACCAGTCCTGTCTGACCCAGTGGGCCCAGAGTGGGGCTGGAGGCCCAGGAGGGTGATGGTTGCCCTGGTGTCCAGAAGCCCCTCATCAGTGTCCCTGCTAGTGGGAGCTGTGTGGTACGCAGAGCCCAGATATGGAGCTTGGGGAGGGGGACAAAGAAGAAATCAAACAAGCAGAAGAAATGGAGATGGAACAAATAAAAAGAACCTGGGAGCCATGGAGGAAAAGGGAAGAAAACATAGGGGAAAGATATTGGGACCTCTCTTTGTTTTTCTCCCACCCAGGATGCTTGCGCTAGATACATTTTATCTCTCGTCTTTCTTTTAAACTAGCTTTCTCTCTCCTGCTTTGTTTCTTCTAGCTCTTCTCATATCTGTCTTACTTCAGCAGCTTCCTTTATCAGCTCCTGCATCTTGAGCCACCTCAATGACAGATATTTTACTCCCCTCTTTCTCCTTTCCTCCCTCCTGTGGGGGCCCTGTCTACCATTTCTACTTCACTCTCATCCTCCTCTTCTTTCCCAATGTCCCTTTCTGATTCATGCTCTTCCTCACAGCATCTCACTTTGCTTACATAGACTTCGGGACACCTCCAGAATAGGTGTCCCTTCCCCCCACAGCTAGTGCATTTTAGAGATTCCTGGTGCTCTGCAGCTCTATGCCCCTTCCCTTTACAACTGTAACACACCATGAGGGGGCAGTGTGTACACAAGTGTCCCTCCTTGTCACATTTGCTGCATTGCTTTGGTTGCCCATGGTATATTATACAAACCTGGTCAGGCCCCAACTGCACTCCACCTGGGTTCCTCATTTGTTCTCAATACAAATCATGCCCTTTATAACCCCATCCAAATACTATACTCATCCCACACCTTCTCTACAAACATTACTCTTTGCACATGCAATTTCATCCACCTTTCTATGTCTTCTGCCTGTAATAAATCCGTATACATTCTTACTATAATCACTCATTTCATTGACTTTTCCCCAATGTAAACTTTATCCCTATTAATTGTTTACTTCCAGATTCCTCTGCACATTTCTTCTAAAAAATGTTCATACTCTTTACTGTTCCAGCAAGTAAACTCCCAAGTATTTCTGTTTTGGAAAACAATCAGACTGGTGAGATGTTCCACCTGCACCTCCAATATCCCAAACAGTATCTTTTCTATGAACTCATATCTGGTCATCATAAATCCCCTCTATATCCCATTGCTGGTTGGTACTACTTTTATCCACATTCTGTGAGCCTCCCTGATGTGTCTCATTGTGTCTTTTGTGTCTTCCTTCTGGCCAGCATTCCATTGTGCTTCTGCCACTTTCTGCCTTTTGTCCAACATACCTTCTCCTGCTGTGCCTGCTCTATCTCCCATTGTCCTCTGCTCCTGTCTTCCCTCTGGCCTTATTTCTCTCTCCATCACTTTCTCTTTACCATTTCCTGTCATCATTGCTACTTCTACTGTTGCTCCCATCTTCTTTGTCATCTTTCTTCTCTGCTTCTCCATCTTTTTTCACTCTTCATCCGTCTCTTGTCTAGACTTCCCTTTCCACATCCTGGTTACTTGCCATCACAGCCATTGTTTTGAGCTTTTGGTTTTCCTCCTCCACTGCTTATACCCTAATGCTTTGTTGATCCCTACCTTTGCCCTTAAGGCTTTTCTCAGTCTTTCAGCTGATCACTTGATCTTACCCCAACAGGCCAAAAACATACTGATGGGAACCTTTTCTTTTTTTTCTTTCTGTGTAAGGCACTTAAAAAAAGTGGGCAGTTGTTCTCCTAGGAGAGAATAAACAGTAGGCCTGAAGGTACTACAATATCAGGCTGGTACTCAGAGAGCCTGGAGCAAACTCTGACACCCTCACATGGTACCGCTGACAAGGATAGGTCAGTGAAGCCCATCTGGACAAGATATGGAAGTACTCCTGGACATATCGTTGCACACAACCCCCTCTGCAGCATTTCAAGTCATGGTAAGCCACTACACTACATACATTTTTACTTTCTCTTCACTCCCACAGCTTAACAGCACCTTTCTTTTCCATTCCAATGGAATGGATACCTGTTTCTTCACCAGCCTTAAATGTCTGGCAAACATTATCAAACACCTGTGTGTTTGAGGCTCTGTCACTCCCTTTCTAGGCCTGTTTTATGTGATTAGTGTGGCCCCACCCTCCATTACGTGGAGCTGGATAAGGTAGCCCTGCACTTCATCTGCATATGCGTTTTTGGAGGATGCCAGGACTTGTGACAAGAACACCCAGATCCAGTCATGAGTGGGGTGCTAATTAGCACATGAAACCTTTGTGAAATGGTACACACACATACTGAACGGTGCTAGGCTGTGGAGTCACTATGGCTTGAAATGCTGTTGGCTCTAATGGGGCCCAGCTCAATGAGCTACATGATAAATCATGAGCCTTTTGGCCTTGGACTAATATCATGCATAGTTGGTACTATAGATAAGTAGGTACAAAAGTGCTGCTTAACAGTTTGTTTATGGAATACCTGTACTAAACCTTGTAACAGTTTGAAAGAAAAGGTAAAATGCATCAATTCTGGATAAGCTAAGTCTATGGGTACCTGTAATAATTTGCCCGTATGCAAATTACTATAGATATGTTTATTTCAAAGACTCCATTTTCAAATTTGCTCCTCAGGGAAAGCAGGGTCTAACAATAAATGGGGGGGGGGGGGGGGGG
>NW_017729005.1:8248325-8252702 GCF_001723915.1 Gavialis gangeticus
GGAGGACGACAAATTCAAGGGAAACCTCCATAATTAGATTCTATACCTGGAAAATTATAACAACTTTATACATTTTCCTTACATAGAGTCTAATTATTGAAAGGGTCATCTAATATTCAGGGTTATTTTATATTCAAGTAAATATGGTATAAAAAATTCACTGGTCATTCAATAAAAATCAGTGCTTGAGTTCAACAGTATTTACATTATTGAATATCGGTGTTGGCATCTTAAACAATGTCACTGAAAAACTCATGGTAGTATTCAGCATTTGCCTTCCAGGACCCAGTTCTTGGAGTCCAGTATTCACATGGAAATTTTAGCTTTGTTAAAAAAAAAGGCCAAAATAGCTATAAAGGCAGCCTTTATACAAGAAGAGCTTGAAACTGTGACCTATGTACACCCTAAGTGGCCAAAAGCCAGAAAGCAAATAAAAAGAATACAGGTTTGAAATTCATGACATGCTTTTAAGGCAATGTTATGACTGGATGGTTTAAGTTGGCAATAATGAAATATAAATTAATGAAATATACATTTTGTGATGATAATGCAACACTTATTTCCCCCCAGAAAGAGCCAATGCTGTAGAACTGTTACAGAGGTAACTAAAAATGTCGACCATTTAAAAGTGACCCCCTCCCCCTTCCTTCTGCAGGACCAAATACTGACTGCTTTGTTTGACAAGTAAACATGCAAATGACTGGACAGGAGACCCTTGTGTAATATAGTTCTCAAAAAACAATTTTCCACTAAAATTTGGTCCAATAAGAAAACAACTTTACTGCAAATTTGAAACCTGACCTTTAAACTGTTTTAGCTAACAAAATTTACTGTATTTATAAATACTAATGTTTACATTTGATTTAAAATCTTTAGCATACTGTAACTTATCAGCTACTTCAACATGTCCTTATTCTTTAATGTAGCAGTTCATAAATAGGTTCTCTTTTCATTTAATAAAGTGGCATATTTTAATAAGTGGGTGTTTTTAATTTAATGGAAGTGCCATAAACTGCCCATGTGTGAACGAATCAAAGACAAAAAAGTTACATTAAATTAAAAGTGCAGTATCTCACTAATGCTAACAAATTAGATCTGCCTTTGGAATGGAACATTTCTCTTTTTAAAGTGTCAACTTATTATGATCGTGATAGGGATGCTGCTAGAACAGTCATGCTAAATCAGCTTTTCAAAATTAACACTTTTTTTGCAATCAATTAGGAATAAAATTTCAGACAAACAGCTACAAAGCAAAGACACTTCAGCACAGCATTATCTCCTCTTTCATAAATGAGCTCAATGTAGAGACCTGATCTTTTTGCCAATATCATACTGAATTAGTATGGTAAATATTGAAATAAAATGTTGCATAAGTACTACTTGGCCTAATTTTCTTTCAGGCTGCACTTAATCTTTATTCATCCTTAATGAGTATTTATTGTGTGACCCTGACAGCTTGCTACTGCTGTGATAAATTATCTGACTCAAGTCCGATTAAAAATGCAACCCTGAATCCTAATTATCTCAGCAGACCTGCTTAATAATAGCATTTCGTGTCAATTATGGAATCACAGCATGGGTGTCAATTGCAACAAATACACAAGCCTGTCTTGGAAGCAGACTTCCCATAATGCTTTCTTATCTGCCATATGTAAATCTGAGATTCTTTGTACCTGCAGTGACCTTTTATTAGTGAACTGACAAAATGATAAAGCTAGCCACAGCAAAACTCCCACCACTAGACAATTACGCACTACAGTTCCAGTCAGTGGGAGATCAACAAGACATAGTTAATTGTGATGCATTTTATTGACAGCCTGTGCTAATGGACCCTACAGGTCATCCCAACAGCACGGGTTAGCTGTTCACCCCCTATGAGGACTGGATAGCAACATAAGCCTAGCCTGCAGGAGCTGAATTTGTCCTCTGCTTTTTCTTTTGTTATAAAATTTGGCTATATTTTGCAATATCCTCAACAGAGAACCACAAAAGAGAACCAAGAAAACTAGTACTTGTTTCAAAGACTTAGTTAATTCATTTTTTAATCTTTTTGGAAGAGGTATCAGGCAGACTTCAAAACTGATTTTTTTTTTAAATTTTCATAGAAGAACTATCTTGGCAGCCACAGCAGAAAACTTACTAGCATCGCCCCAACAAATCTAAAGCTTAATCATGAAAGACCTCTAAAAGGTGAGAGCACAATTCAGCCTCCATGATCATCTAATTAATCAGTACTTTAAAGAAGAGACACAAATAAGTGATGAAAACATGCAGAAGGAATTACCCTTTCACATCCTGAGAAATGTCATGGTCAAAGTACTATGCTAGTGTGGTGGGAGAAAGCTAGAATCCTTATGTTTTATAATATGCTTTCTTTTTGTTAAACTAGAGTGCTAATGAATGGGAAGAGAGAAATGGGTCAAAACTATTCAGCATAACTCAATCATCCCTCCCCCACACGTTTTCAGGGATCCCTACACAGTCCATCAGAATGTCATCCAAGGAGTTTGCAACACATGCCCAGATGTTGTGCTGGAAAAAAAAAAATCAGTCCAGTTTTTGGCATGAGTCACTCAGTTTCAGCTACCTTATGGCTGGCCACAGCTGCTAGAGGAGCAGCAGCAGCAGTGCCAAGCCCTGCAGGAGGCAATATCAATCAAAAAACTGTTATTTCAGAAGAGAAGTGCACATTTGCTGTGCTGCGTAGTTTTATTTCTAAACCACAATTTGGGCACAGAAAATCCTTGTGGCATTTTTTTTTCCAATTGCGTGAAATAAAGCAATTTTGGAGAGTATAAGCCAAGTTGTAACTCTTCCGTTTGTTACCAAAGATATAACTGTTGAAACAGCACAAAAGAAAAACCGAACTAAGATGATGTCTTGTATTTTGGGAAGGTATCCCTACGTGGCTCTGACAACTGACGCTCCCCATGTCATCAGCTCCTGTATAAAGGCACGACTGTTGCCATAAAGAAGAAAACGGAACAGTGAAAAGCAGTTTTCAGTTTGGTTATATTTTCTGTAGCCAATGCTAAATGTGAACTAGCGGTTCATAAGTGCACAAGATTCAAATCTTTCCTGAAAAAAAGTTCATTACTAATGCATTTTTCAGCATTACTACAGAAGGACTGGCAGCTAGGCTATATTCCTCTTTCTTATCTGCAACTGCTTCAATTTAAGGGGAGTGCAGGGTAGCTTTCAGGGCAGCTAGGAAACTCCTAAGCACTAGGCAAACTCCTCCACAATAAATGGAGGTTTAAAGTCTCTTGTGCAACCAAAACCTTTCTCTAAGAGCCCTAATTAAATGAAGGGTAGGATACAGATACATAATAGTGTGATAGAGATGCAGTCTTAAGTGAAATTTTTGGTACTTAGCCAACGTATTTGACTGATATACTTAATTATTGTATTCTCCTCTCTGGCCTTATTCCTGATAAAGGGTAGAAGTAACCTGATATCACTTTACCTACGACTGCTGTCATTAACACAGAAGTGGACTTCCCTGTGTTCCCTGTCCTGTTTTTTTTTTTAATCTTGTACATCTAGCATGAACTGCAGCTACACAGTACAAGATCAAATATCATAATGGATAGACTGCATATTCATAATATCCCAATGGACCAGAATTAAAATACAGAGCACTCTTATATGCTATATGTAGGATATTTATTTAGCCAAGCATGTCATTTCAAGGTTCCAAGTGCTGAAACACATTTGTAAAGATTGTGTCAATTTATAAATCAAGAATATGGAATATTTTCAAATGTCTATATGGAGCTGCACAGTATCCTTCCAATAATATAAAATTGTCCCTTAGCAGAAAAAAATATTTGGTTTTCTGAAATGAGGTGGGAAGATTGCAATCCCATCTGTAAAAGGGAAAGAAATAATTTCAAACTCAAAAGAAAAAAGAAAACTTGGAAGCAGGCATTTCAGCACTGCATTATTTCTGCCTTCATGACTAAGTTCAACATAATGACCTGATCTTTGTGCCAATAGTACATCAAATTAGTCCTGTAAATACTGAAATCAAATGTTTCTCAAGTTCTACATGGCCTAATTTTCTTTCAGGCTGCATTTAACCTTTAGTTGTCATCCTGTCCGAGTTGTCACTGTTTCTTTATAAAGCACATGTTCCTGGCTGCTTTTTAGTAGTTGTCTAATTGTCCTCTTTATTGAACTATTCATTATCTTCCTCCAGTTTTAGATGTGAGCAAGCATATCCATCTCTTATTAAAAAACAATCACAAGCTGAATAGCAGCAAGAAGGTTCTTATTTTGTTGCTTCTTTTCTTTGTTTTTAACATAAAAATTGAATTTCTCAATCTGTTCTCAATTGAGAGCTTCTGGAGGGGCTGGACGTGTTCAAATCAGCGG
>NW_017729005.1:8252713-8253693 GCF_001723915.1 Gavialis gangeticus
CTACAAGGTCCCTTCCCACCCTACTTCTATGATTCTATGAGGCTGAATAAATAGTTAAGATAGTAAAGCAGATGTTCTAGTGCTACTATACAATTTTTTGTTTCCTTTATTTTTAGATATTCAACACATATCATTTAAACTAAAAATGTTAATCAATTAGAGAACCCAGTTACTATAAGAAACTATCTTTCTAAAAATATTTCTAACAAAGCATCTCTTATGCTCTCAATTAAGTTCAAAATCTAGGAGCTTGGGCTCTTATAACAGCTGGATCAGATGCTGAAGATTCTAATTTGGGATGCAATGCCTTGATATAAATAAATAATTTGTTCTCAGTTACAGCTGGGTGGTTCCACTAGTGACGACAGAATTACTCTGAATTCAGACTTCTGTCCACCTGAGAACAAAATTTGGCTTGGTTAGCTGTATTTGCATAATTAAAAATGAGTTCCATTGTATTCCTCAATTCTGAGGTTACTCTTCCTAAAAGCATTTTTGTAATTTGTCAAATTAGAAAGGTTGATTTCTTCAAAAACAATACTGTGATACTCATCCCAATGGGCTGGCTTTTTCACATGCGACAGATCTGTTCTGACAATATTGTCAGTGTGCAGCTAGAAAATTGTACTTAGGCCCTCATTTCATCTTTCTAAATCTTAATCACTAAAACATACAGGAGAAGTGTAAAGGACATTCATTTCCAGTAGATTGCAGCCTTACCATACCTATTAATGAAGATCTTTAAACAGCTTTAAGTTTGCATCCTTATCCTCAAAGGGGACTGTAGGAAAAGCAGAATAAATGGGAAGTATTGCTCAGATGTGGACTAGAGGTCCAAAAGGAAAGCAGGACACTTAGGCCAGGTATTGACATTACACTTCTACCAGTATAAAAGTGCTTGGAAACCAGTCTATACCCATAACAAAACAGAAGTTAAGCACACAAAAACAGTCTATCCCCACAACAGAAGTACAGCACAA
>NW_017729005.1:8258693-8266718 GCF_001723915.1 Gavialis gangeticus
AGTGCTTGGAAACCAGTCTATACCCATAACAAAACAGAAGTTAAGCACACAAAAACAGTCTATCCCCACAACAGAAGTACAGCACAAACAAACTGGTTTAAAAATGGCAGAACCTGGTCTAAGATTTAAGCCACCGAGGCCCCCACACACAGGGAAAATGTGTGCTCCATTCTCTACCAATCTAAATTACACTGCTTACAGAAAAATGCTTAGATCAACTCCACCTCGGGCCTTTTGAATGTCTGTACCTAGCCTTAGTAATGCAGAAAGACAACCTACTTTGCTGGTTTACTGCTTCCTCTTACCTTACTAGCACAGAGAATAAATTCGCTTTTGACTTGACTCTTCCCATGTCACTTTGGACCATACACTCCAGCCTGTAGATCAGCCATACAGAATCATACTTGCCCTGTGAGATGGTATGACTATAAACCAAGAAAAAGGTCTTGCAACAAATTACAACATTTATTCAGCTTGCAAGCTATGGGAACACAAAGACCTTATCGTCCTTTTTTACTTTAAACGGAGAGTGATATACCTATTAAAATATTTAGTGGTTTTATTTATAATTTAGATCATCTAATAAATCTATGCGTCTCTGGAATGTGTCTTGTTTAGTCCTCATGTTGGACTCTAGAAAACAGTAATGCAACACAAAGTGAAATTCTTCACGCTACTCACATTAGCTGGCAACTGAACATCTGATGACTGATGGTCTGACATCTGGTTCAACAGCCAGCTGCATAAGACAGACAACTGGACATCTACCCCTGTCCTTGGGTCTTTTATTTTGCAGAATTTCAGCAATATCACCAAAAAATCATAGCAGGTGGCTAAGAATCCCAGAAAACTCTAGCTCCTCAATTGCAAGATGATATACATTTAAACAAAAAGCAATAGGAAAATGGCCTTTATAGGTAATGAACAAGAAAAATGAACAAGGTTTTGAATGAAAACAGCACAGCTTTTGGATTTAGAGAGTTAGCACTAACATATTTGTAACACCAAAGCGATTTTAGGTTTGTATTTCATGGTCACATTATGTTAAAACCTTATTCATGCCTCTATTCCCCTCATACTAGCTCTTTGCTAGGGGTATTCTTTTGGAGCTGACTCAGACCCTGGCCTTCCTTGCAAAAAATGTGTTTTAAGTCCTCAGTTGTAAAAAAAATGGTTTTCTCCTGTACTGGGGAGAGGGGTAGGTGATACATTCTTCTCAGGAACTCAGCCTCTCCTGTGAGGGCTCAGGGAAGGCAGTGAGAATGGACTGCTCCCTGTAAACCTGGCGTGAAAATAAGATTTCTCTTCCCCTCCTCCTCTCTGAAGAATCAAGACAGTAGAGGGAGCCCGAGGCTTAGTGCACACATGGAGATGAAGAGGCACGGGCCCTACTGCCCATTCAACTTTGATACAGTGCTATGCTAGAATTCCTAATTAGGGGAGGGAAGGCAACAATTCCCTGTCTATGCTTTAAAAATGCACAATTAAGGGGGTAAGATGAGCTGTGGAAACAGGGACATTTGACTACTCCAAACCTCCTATGGTCTACCTTGAAGAATGTAGGCATACAAAAATGTCTTAAGTAGCTGACTGAAAAATAAGACCTTGCAAACCCAACCAGGCACGATCCACTGGTAATATAGCACTTAGTACTGACAGAGTTAAAGGGAAACACTTTTGAAGAACAGGGCTAATTATTCCGGTCCTTAAATGGGGACTGAAGATTTTAACTGCCTGGACCCATTTTTAATATCTAGCAGTATTAGGGGATCAAGAGAATTGCTATAAGATTAGTTTTGAAGCCTTGGGTAAGTCATTTAACTGCCATGTGCCTCAGTTTCCTTTAGATATACAACAGGGATAATAAAAATATATTACAACTTGTCTTGTCCTCAAGTACTTTGAGACCTTCATATGAAAGGCAGTAAGGATCTGATATTCACATAAAAATAAGATCCTTGCAAAAATTATAAACATTTTCTTGTGTTTTTATGGCAAGCTTAATTATATAGTATTTCCATACATTCAGATATATAATATTTTTCAGATGAGTTAAGGTTATGTGATGACTAATGTTTTCTACATGGTAACTTTATCATCCTTTCAAAGCAGAACAGTAAAAATACAGAAACTGTGATCTTTTATACTATCCTTTAATAAAGTTATTTAAAAAAAATGCTATAAATGTTTTTTTTCCTCCAGACTTCAAGTTAATGCAACTAACTCTTGTATATCCAAAACAGTAAAGTCTGAATAAGTAGTTTTAAGTGTCCCAGTGGACTTGTAATCTAGCAAGAGTGAAGAATTCTAACCACTAGGAGACAGAAATGAAAAAGATTCCT
Organism: Gavialis gangeticus; assembly: GCF_001723915.1. Lineage (NCBI taxonomy): Eukaryota > Metazoa > Chordata > Crocodylia > Gavialidae > Gavialis > Gavialis gangeticus. The sequence goes on from NW_017729005.1 coordinate 8,261,036, forward strand.
GAGTTTCAAGTTATATAACATGCCTGCCCTTTTGTCATTTTGATGAAGTACCGCCTTGGCAAAATTCTCTCTGCTCTATGATATATTTTAAAAATCCATTTCTGCGTATTCATATTTAGGGCAAGATTTGCAGAAGTGCTCAGTGTTGGCTTAATCCCATTTCCAATAAAATTAATAGGAATTTTATATAAGTTAACTGCATCCGACTTTTATATGCTTACATAACCTGTACTCAGAAGGCCTGTATTTCCCTCTGCAATGAGGAACCAGTACACAAGGGGGAGGACACCACTGCTTGAAAATGAATTTCAGCACCACAAAGTCGTATGCACATGGAGCCCTATGCCGATACTCTTCAAATGATGCAAGTTAGTGGTCCTCCCCACTGCAAAGAAGTTGCCTGAAAACAATTATTTTTAAGTAGCAAATCACTTACCAAAGAATCCAAATAAAATGATTTTGGCAAAAAGCAATGATTTATCAGTGTTCTCAGAGCCTGATCGGTTCATTATACACAGTCATTTGCCCTAATCATCTCACTGGGTGGTAGTCTATGTCAACTAAAAAGATTTGTTTGGGTCTGGTAGGGTAGTCTCATACCAAGATTTTTGAAAATATTCTTAACACTGTAGAACCATTATTGGTGGCAACAATAACAGAAGTATTTATGTAATCTGGAAATAGTCATTTTAAACATTTTCTCCAACCAGAGATGACTCGGAATTAAGACTGGTGATTTACCGTATACTTTCCATTCTAGCCACAGCACTGGCCAAAATGATTTTTTTTCAGAAATGCTAACATAGAGAAAACTATTTGCTTCAGCACAAAGGCATTTCCTGAGCCTCCCTTCACAATGATTCAGAAGGGCTGCATATCTCCATCAGTTATAGAGTATGTTGTTTTCCTTAGCGCATGTAGTACAGTACTCTGTAAGGGAAACTCTCTCTAAACTTCCACTGGAAGTCATTATGCCTCCTGGATGCAGGTCTGACATTTTAGTTGCTACCACTAGTGCTAGACAAGAAACATGACAATTTTAATTCCTTCAATTAGTTTCCTTTTCCAAATTAGAATGAAACTTGGACCTCAATTTTTTTAATGGAAAACTACACTTCTATATCCCAAGGGTGTTAAAGATATGGCCTGTGCACTGAATCTGGCCTGTGGTACTGCCTGTAAGTCTCAGACTAGCCCAGAGCCATGACCAGCATGTGTTGCTTGTAGGGAGTGGGACTAGAGCCACTGCATGTGCTGCATGTTGCCACAGTGCTAGTCCAGAGCACATGCTAAATATGGCACCTGCACCATACCAGCTCTGTGTGCTGGCTCCAGTGTACAGGGCCAGTCCATGGGCCTGATCCAGCCCACAGAATGGCCTCAGGCCTTTCATCAGACCTGCGGGGCTAGATGAATTTGTTACCCCTGCTCTACTCCAATGGTCCTCAAAGAATGTATAGTGAAGCACCCTAGAAGAGAACAAGGTAAACAGCCAACATAGATTCACCAAGAGCAAGTTATGCCTGATCAATCTGATTTCCTTCTATGAGAAGGTGACGGACTTTGTGGGTACAGGGGGAGAGCAGTGGATGCGATACACCTTGGCTTTAATATGGCTTTTGACACCATCTCATCACAGTCTCTTTAAGAAGCTAAGGAAATACAGACTAGAAGAAAGTACTGTAAGGTGGATACATAACTGGTTGGATCATCATGTTCAACAATTAGTTATCCATGTCTCACCATCTAGTTGGGAGGAAGTATCAAGTGAGGCTTCCCTAAGGGTCTTGCCTAGATCTGGTGTTGCTCAACATCTTCATTAATGTTTTGGATAAGGAGACTGAGTGTATGGCTAGCAAATTTGCATACAATATCAAATTGGGTGGAATTTCAGACAGACAATCTGGAGGGCACAGCTAGGATCCAAAATAACATGGATAGAGTAGACATGATGTGCAATCAGTCAGATGAGATTCAACACGGAAAAATGCAAAGTCCAACATTCGGGATGGTATAACTGCATGAAAAAATACAGACTGAAATGACTGGCTAGGCTGCAGTATTGCAGAGAAGGACCTGGGAGTTATAATATGCTCTTGTTAAAAAAGGCCAAGAGCATGCTGGGTTGTATTAACAGAAGTGTCGCTTGAAAAATCAAGGGAAGTGATTCTTCTGTTGCATTTATCACTGGTGAGGCCTCACCTGGTTTTGGGCACAGTTGGAAGTCCAGCAACAAAAATGATTAGGGGTCTGGGAGGGGTAATTTACAAGGGAAGGCTGAAAGAACAAGAATTACTTAGTTTTGAGAAGAGAAGACTGACAGTGATGACTGTGAAAGCTTGGCTGGACCTCCACATGAAATTTAAATGACCAATTTCAAATAACAGTGCATCGTGCACAAGAATGCAAGATTGTGACAGGGACCATGTGAAAAAAAGCAATCCCAGTTGGTTTCATCTCCTGTTTTAGTTGCAAATGTACCCAATGTTTTATTATGTTAAACTATTCATAAATAACTGCATATCCTTACATGACTATACCCTCCTTGTTGACACATCTTCCCTTGATTAAGGCATATTTCTCAGAACAGGCATTCAGTGTCTGTCTGGAGTTTTGCAAATGTCTCCATAGACCGTCACCAGTGCAAACTATTATGGATTCTGCCCCACTATTAAAACAACTACCCAAAACAGTGTCCTGTGATCAATGCCCCCAGGTATTCTGTTCAGTGAATTAAGACCCATCCCATTTGATTGAAGTGTAACCTCCAGACTGACCAAAAACTTCCAAAACAAGTTTCACACCTGGATGATGTAAAACAGGATCTGAGCAGTAATGTGATTGTTCCTCCCTATCTGCTTTATTCAGACTTTAATTCACCAACTATTAAAGAGGAATGCTTTGAAGCTATACAATTGAACAGTATAAAAATGAAACAAGAGTTACCAGCAAGATGTGTACTCCAGGAGAGAGAGAGAAATAGCTGCAACTTTGTAACCAGCACCCAGCTGATTATGCCCCAGCCATGTATCCTCACCCAGTGAAAGCTGTAAAGATGGAAACTCTTTCCTGCCTGCATTGGTGAGAAACACTTTTGCAGCTCACATATACCAGGACTTTTGTGATAGCTCATTTACTAAATATTCAGAAGGAGTCTTTTTCTGTCATTTAGTTTTATAGCTCATTTGTGGTATAGCTATTAAAGCCTTTCTGTTATTAATCAAACGTGGTGTCGCTTCAATTCTTAACTGCACTAGGTTTGAATCCCGCTTTTGACTTCAACAGACAGGGATTTAATAACAGTCTTTAAATACCTGAACGGCAATTATAGAGTGGCTGGACACGAGCTATATAGGATAGGACTAGGAGCAATGGTATCAAGCTGCAAATGTAGGCTAGAGATTAGGAGAAACTTGCTGACTACGATGGTTTAGCATTGAAACAGGCTGCCTAGTGAAATTGTGGAATCTCCATTCTTAGAAATTTTCAAGAGCACCTGTTTGACAGACACCTGGCTGGGATGGCCTCATCAGCAGGTGGCTGGACTAGATGACCTTGCGAGGTCCCTTCCAGCCCTACTTTCCTACGATACTATGATTAAAGAATTCACCTTGTATGTGAAGTCAGATGTTTGAGTGCCTGCTCTGCCCAAGTCAGAGTACAGAACTGAAGGTGGTAGGAATTGGATGCCTACAACCTGGATATATGCACTTACCATGGGGAATATAAAGTTGGTCAGTCCTTTTATCCAGAAACTCCATCTTGAATCCAAGAAACCTTTCTCATGAAAATGTCATAAAAATACACATACCTGCAGTAAGTCTCAGGTTTGGTGAAGCAGCATTTTTCAAAGGAAAGCATTTAGCTGAAAAATTCTTAACTATATTAACCATTATCCTCCAAAGTAAGACAGGACTAGCTAAAAACCTGCAAATGCCCCTTACCACATTAGCTGCCTGAAAGTGTTCTGAGACAGATGTGAATAGCCTGGTTTAAGATTAAATCTATCATCACATTGTAGTGAATTAAAGTGTGGTCAAATGGATAAAGTGGTCACGATTCCCTGGTGTGAAAGACTGCCTTCTATTTCTCATGGTGCCCAAATGTAAAAAGATACTAAGTGTTCCTCCCATATCCTCCAGAAGGTCAAGGTGTTCTGTACTTTAATGTTTTGAGAGACCAATTAATTTGTTTTTGAATGAAAGATACTTTGGAGTTTTAAGAGTAAAACGAGTTAATCAAAACAAGCTAAGAACCAAATGTATTCTTTACTGAACTCTTTAATTGGAAAAGAGCAGTTTTTTCCTCCTGTTTCTTATTTTTACATTTGGTAGAAAGCCTGGAATTCAGATCTTCTATGCCAATTTTCAAGTGGGAATGAGTTTTTACATCCAAGTAATAAATGACCAGGGAAACAGAAGTGGTTTAAATGCAAATATAGAGATATTATTCATCATTGTTATTATTAGGAAATTTACAAGAAGGGATGTGCCATTTTTGGACTAGCAACATCCAGTCTTTTCAAACTGCTGTAGCAAAAACAGAAGCAGAATAAAAATGACAGAGATATCAATTTGGGTGTTTTAGTTTATTTGTTCATCATTTCTTTTGAGGACTGGTAATGCTCAACACCTGTATTCAATATTTTATTTAATCTAATTTGTTCAACAAAAAGTGCAGAGATTTTAACAAGGTGTAACCATTTCCAAAATTAAAACACTGCTCATTTTCTAGTACTAGAGATCTCACTAAAAATAAATCTGATCTTAATAAGGCACAAACTCACAATTTAACAAATTAGAACATTGCTGCTGCTTTGTAATCACATGTAGCATTAGCGTCATCCAGAACGCATACTATTTTCCAGGCATGTAACAAAAAGTCGATGGCTATGCAAGGTTTGCCCAAACCAAAGTTTATCCAGCTGCCAAGTGGTACATTAAAGGTAAATTATATAAAACTAAGGCCCATCTGGACTAAAATACTCTCAGGCAGTATGATTTCAAACCTGTTAATTCAATAAAAACCATAGTTAAATATTAAGTCTGGACAACAGTATTTTAAGGTGAGGGACTTTTATCAACTATAACATGAAAACCCATGAAAAATGTGAGGAGACCACAAACTAATTCTGATATTTACTTAAAATATAATTTTTGAAGTTTATATAGCCTAATTTTAGTTATATTTTATGGAGAACATATGTTCAAGCTCATAACTGCCTATTTTCTGATAAATGGCAAGTTCAGGGAGCCAACAAATCCAAATTCTTTATTACATGAATGCCAAGTATAAACAATTGTGCTAAAAATAGCAATGCTTTTAATCCCTAACTAAATTTTCCAAGAGAAATGGGTTAAACCTTAAAACATCATAGAGGCTTGATTCAAGTGAGGGAAGTGCCTAGAAGTTTGGGTATTTAACTTCATCAAGATGATCTAAAACTGTTTGTTTGTTTGTTTATTTAAAAAAATTTCTGGCAAAGTTGCCAGTACTGCCTGCTCCAGGACAGAGCATCATAAATTCCTGAAAAGAAGTCTCCTTCATGATATCTTAACATTTTTGCATCTAGTTCAGGCTACAAGCAAGTACACCATGGATAAGGACCTACTTAAATTGTGGTTTCACAATTTTTGCAGAAACCACAAAAAATGGCAATCTCTGCAAAAAAAAAAAAAAAAAA
>NW_017729005.1:8266811-8269994 GCF_001723915.1 Gavialis gangeticus
AAAAAAAAAAAAAAAAAAAGGCACTGGCTGTGATTTTCTACCAACTCAATCAAAAAAACCTTAAAACCCTTAAGAAAAATAAAATGCTGGCCTTACAGCCAGCCTAGGAGGGGAAGGTGCTGGCTCTGGGGCAACAGCCAAGATGACAGCTGCCCTCTCATGCCTCTCCACCAATCGGTGCTGAGGAAGAGGGCCGCACAAGGGGAAGGCAACAGTCAAGATGGCGGCTTCCCCCTTGTCCCTCCTACCCCCAAGGCCTCTATACCAATAAGAGCCGAGGAGCAGGGCCATTGAAATATTGTCATAAAATCAGCTCTTTAAGTCATGATCAAGCCACAAAAATTACTCTCACCACATTAGATAGGTCCCTAACTATGGATGTATCTGAAAATGCAACGTTGAGAAGAGAAATATCAGCCAAACTTCTTTTTTAGCCAGTTTCTTGTTCAACTTTTGGGAGTAATTTGGATTTAATCCACACCAATTTGTTCTTCTTATTTGGGCTTCCAAAACAGAATATGAACTGAAAGAAATGCCAAAGGGGAAATGCTGCGGTCCAGGGAATTATTATTGTTTTTATCATCTGAAATTGCCTCAAATTGAAAGATTTTGGCATGTTAAAAAAATGATGCAAGATATTATTCCTCTATTTCCCATATTAGGGATGTAAGTAAATGTCACTTTTTAGTAAAATTAAACAAAGATGTTTAGACCCATTTAGAGTTTTTGTGGTTGAAGCTAACAAAATTTACTCCATCTGCATGGTTACAAAACCAAATAACTACTAAAGCACAGCTAAAAACAACAATATTTAACTGTGATACAGTACTTTCCATCCATAGCTGAAGACCTTATTAACTCCCCTGAATTACTAGCCCCATTGAAAAGATGAGGAAACCAAGGCAAATACTGGGAAGTCACCTTCCTAAATAAATTTGCATTGCCAGTTAGTGGTAGAGCTGGGAATAGAGCCAATGTGTCAACACACATACCTAAGGCCAGTGCCATGGAAAACAGATCTTCTTTTATCCAAAGAACATAATAAGGCGGAGAAATGGAACAACTTACAAACAGTAGTATTTGAGGAATGATGAACAAACTGGGGCAAACTAACAGAAAGTATTAACGTAACATAATTAGGCTTGGTATAATTTGTTTTTTTACTTTTAAATAATTGCTAACATGGGTGTTTATTTTTAAGCAGTTGATTTTATCAATTTAAACTTTCAGGACTGAAAGGGGTGGGTTTCAATTTTTATCAGTGTAAATTTTCAGGGTTTCATGATACAAGGGGCGTGGGGAGCAGACAATTTAGTACTGACAATATATTGTGAATAGCTTTATAAAAATCACATCTCAAAATATAAAAAGTAAATATCCATAAATCAATAAATCATACCTACTTTAAATCATTCTGTTCATTCACCAAAAATAAACTTGGGGGGCAGGGACCAGAAGCGGAGGACAACAACACTCCCAGATCTCTGGGAACATGGGGAGAGGTGGTAGCGCTTAGCAGGCCCAGCCTGGGCATGATCCTGCTGCCACTGGGCTAGAGCCGCCAATACTCTTCTCTGGGCTTTGGGTTTGTTTAAGTAGCCTGTTATCTCCCTCTGGCCCGCTTCTGCACCTGTGAACAAGCAGCTAATTGCTTAATGGACAAGTCATTAGACTGCCCGTTGTTTTTCTCTTTTAACCCCTCAGCCCTCTGTCCCTCCTCTCTCTTTCTTCACTGTCCACTAACAGGGGTAAGGGTTCTCTGTTACAGTTCTTGATATATTTTCTGTGAGTGTGAGCTGAAATCAATGTTTATCGATAAAAATCGAATCATGCCACGCCTAAACATAATACATCAACGTGTATATTTACTGTAATGTTCCCCTATCTTGTACAACAAATACCATTTTCCTTCAATATTAATGTAAGGAAGTAACATGTACCAGCAGCTCCTCTGGTTGTCTGTAATGAAAGGCTAAAATAGTAGGGTATGGACAAATTTATGAGTTAAAAGTGGGTAGGTCTTTGCTGCATGGTCAACTTTCACTGAGGACTTGCTGCAGGGTAAGAACATTCTCCTGGACTGTTACTGTGGAACAGCTGATGCAATTAATCCTCACTTCCTTTTAACCCATTATAATTTGTTTGTTCATAGCTTATCTTCTTTTAACAATTAAAAGAACTTGTGTTTACCTGACAATGACAAACAAATTTAACACACTGTTTTCACGGTATTTACTGCTGTGCTATAAAATTTCTAACATCGTATATAATTTAACCAACAGAGCCCTCAGTCTCAGAATTCTAATGCACTGGTAGGACAGATTTCTCCACTGCCTTCAGATCTTGTCCTTGTCCTCTCTCACTTTCTTACCTGTACCCCCAACAACCCTACAATCAACAGGAATGTGATTGCAGGAGCCCCATCTCAGAAGTGAAGGTGTCATTCTTCTCCTTTTTCTTTCCTGACTAGGTGCTCCTCTCAATTACATGGTCGCTTTTAGAGTCCATCCTGATAATTCATCACCCCTGTCAGCCATGACTATAATGATGTCTGTGACAGTAAGAAGCAAGTCCATATCTCATTAACTGGCCAAGAGAGTTGGGATGGATAGGAACTGGGTCAGTTCAGACTGCAGTCCTTCCTTGGCATCCATGTCCCTCAAAAATTCCTAATTAAGCAAATAAATGGCCAGTTCCTGCAGTGCAAACACTCTAGGAATGGCAAGTGTCCAGAATAATGTAACAAAAATGTATTGAAAATACATAATTGCAAATGTATTATAAATACATATGGTGCCACCATACTACAGATAAACTACTATTTCAGTGTTACTGACTTTTCAGCTGCATATAATTCATTACCTACAGTTTTGTTTTATGCAGTCCAACCCATCATATGGCTTTCTGTATCTCTGTTATTTCCAGAACAATTTAATGAGGCATTTACAATATCACCCAACATTAAACTTTAAAAGTGAGTATTCCAGGAAAGAAAAATACTGGGGTTGTTCCATAGGAAACGCGTGCCTCTTGAGGCTGGGTGGGGGGGGCACGATGACTGGACGCAACTGGTGACACGGGCATCAGCAGTGAGGGTGGGCCGAGTGGGGACCATCCGCAGATGGCTGTGGCAGTGTCAGGGGCCGGGGGGGATTCCCCTGCTTCCAATTGCCAACCGGGGGG
>NW_017729005.1:8270405-8271223 GCF_001723915.1 Gavialis gangeticus
TGGGCTCCAACGCATGACTGGGTGGTAAACATCAAGGGCTATAGGCTGTACAGGCAGGATAGAACAGGGAGGAAAGGTGGGGGTGTGGCGCTCTACATCAAAGAGCAATGCACATTCTCAACAAACAGCACTGGGTCAGAGGAGGGGCAGACTGAAGTGCTCTGGGTTGGAATACAAGGGGCTCGGGGTGAAAGGGACTAAACGGTGGAGGTCTACTACAGGCCACCCAACCAGGGGGAAGAGCTGGATCGGGAATTCTCAGGTCAGCTCGTGGAGGCAGTTAAGTCAAGGGACGTGGTATCATGGGTGACCTATACTATCTGGACATCTGCTGGGAAAAGCAGTCAGCCAGGTCTGACCACTCACGTAGATTTCTAGCTGAGTTATAGGACCTCCATCTAACCCAGGAGGTACACAGTCCCACCAGGGGAAATGCCTTGTTGGACCTGGTCCTGGCCACAGGCGATGACCTGGTGAGGGGACTGCAGGTTCTTGACTACCTGGATGATAGCAATCTTCACCTACTGGAATTCACCATACACCTCAGGGTGTCAAAAGCCTGCAGCAAGGCAGCAACCCTGGACTTCAGGAGGGTGGATTTCATGGAGGTAAGGAGACTAGTCAGGGAGGCACTGAGGTCCTGGAGGGGAGGGGACTTGGGAGTCCAAGAAGAGTGGTTGTTCCTTAAGGAAATGATCTTCCAAGCCCAAAGGGTGACTGTCCTAATGCAGATCAAAGGGGGCAAGAGTGCTCAAAAGCCCCCATGGCTCACCAAAAGCATGCAGGAATGTCTCAAAGCTAAAAAGAAGGCATACACC
>NW_017729005.1:8276223-8278248 GCF_001723915.1 Gavialis gangeticus
GGCGCTCCCCCTGCGTCGAATGGCCGGGGGGGGGGGTCCCCCGCATGGGTAGATACCAAGCCTGAAAGTGCCGGCAGCACACCCGGAATTGGCACTTCTCAGGGGAGGCACCAGCATTCTGCCTGCCTCCCCTGCTTGTTGCCTAAGCTGAGAGTGCTCGCTCTCAGGGGGGCACCAGTGCTCTCAGGGGGTGCACGTGCACCCCTGTGCACCCCCTATGCACTGCCTATGGGTTATTAGAATTGTAATGAGGTTCACAGTTGCTTGACTTTGTAGCTGTGAGCCATCTGGATTGGATAACTCTTCTTCTGGTTTTGTCTGTCTTTCTCCCAGGTATGGTTCCTCAAGGCTGTTTCACTCACCAGACTATAAAATTCCCACTGATAGCCTTCTAGGAATTACACATTTCAAATAAAAACCTCTGTTAATCTGTTTTCTATATACAGTTTAGAGGCTTGATCCCTGAAAGTAAGTTAACAGAATGAATCTTGTCAAGCAGGAGGAACTTGGCCTCCTGCTAGCTAACACAAACCCAGACATAGTGGGGCTCACTGAAACTTGGTGGGCTCCAACGCATGACTGGGTGGTAAACATCAAGGGCTATAGGCTGTACAGGCAGGATAGAACAGGGAGGAAAGGTGGGGGTGTGGCGCTCTACATCAAAGAGCAATGCACATTCTCAACAAACAGCACTGGGTCAGAGGAGGGGCAGACTGAAGTGCTCTGGGTTGGAATACAAGGGGCTCGGGGTGAAAGGGACTAAACGGTGGAGGTCTACTACAGGCCACCCAACCAGGGGGAAGAGCTGGATCGGGAATTCTCAGGTCAGCTCGTGGAGGCAGTTAAGTCAAGGGACGTGGTATCATGGGTGACCTATACTATCTGGACATCTGCTGGGAAAAGCAGTCAGCCAGGTCTGACCACTCACGTAGATTTCTAGCTGAGTTATAGGACCTCCATCTAACCCAGGAGGTACACAGTCCCACCAGGGGAAATGCCTTGTTGGACCTGGTCCTGGCCACAGGCGATGACCTGGTGAGGGGACTGCAGGTTCTTGACTACCTGGATGATAGCAATCTTCACCTACTGGAATTCACCATACACCTCAGGGTGTCAAAAGCCTGCAGCAAGGCAGCAACCCTGGACTTCAGGAGGGTGGATTTCATGGAGGTAAGGAGACTAGTCAGGGAGGCACTGAGGTCCTGGAGGGGAGGGGACTTGGGAGTCCAAGAAGAGTGGTTGTTCCTTAAGGAAATGATCTTCCAAGCCCAAAGGGTGACTGTCCTAATGCAGATCAAAGGGGGCAAGAGTGCTCAAAAGCCCCCATGGCTCACCAAAAGCATGCAGGAATGTCTCAAAGCTAAAAAGAAGGCATACACCCAATAGAAGGGAGGGGCCATCACCAAGGAGGACTATACCTCCATTACTCGAGATTGTAGGGGGGTTGTTAGGAAAGCTAAGGTGGAGACGGAACTGGGACTAGCGATCTGGATCAAAGATAACAAGAAATCCTTTTTTTAAATACACAGGGGGTAAAAAGAAGGTACCAGGTAATGTGGGGCCCCTGCAGGACACGCTTGGAAAGCTAACCTCTTTAACAAATTCTTTCCCTCCATTTTTCTGAGCAGGGACCGGGACGTCCCCACACCAGGATCCTGGACGGACCCAGGGGAGGCGCAGCCAGGCCCAAGGTTAGTGAGGACCTAGTCAGGGAACTTCTGGTGGAACTAGACATGTTCAAATTAGCAGGTCCTGATGTTCTCCACCCCAGAGTGCTGAGGGAATTGGCAGAGGTTATTGTGAGACCCCTGGCACAGCTTTACGAGCACTCATAGTGCTCTGGCGAGGTGTCAGAGGACTGGAAAAGGGCAAATGTGGTCCCCATTTTCAAAAAAGGGAAGAAGACGACCCATGAAACTATAGGCCCATTAAATGTCTTACCTAGGTCCTGGGAAAGCTCTTTGAGAAAATTATCCAGGAGCACATCTGCAAAGGACCAGCAGGGGAGATTATGCTTAGGGGCAA
>NW_017729005.1:8278619-8296437 GCF_001723915.1 Gavialis gangeticus
CATCTCATCAGCACAGAGGCAGAAAAGGATCTTGGAGTCACTATTGATTCCAAGATGAACATGGGCCGCCAATGTGAGGACACGGTCAGGAAGGCTAACTGCACCTTTTCATGCATCCAAGTATGCATCACAAACAGGTCTAAGGAGGTGATCCCCCCCTCTATGCGACATTGGTCAGGCCGTGGGTGGAGTACTGCATGCAGTTCTGGGCGCCGCACTTCAGGAGGGATGTGGACAGCATCGAGACGGTCCAGAGGAGGGCCACTCACATCATCGGGGGCAGCAGGGCAGGCCCTATGAAAAGAGGCTACAGGACCTGAACCTGTTCAGCCTCCACAAGAGAAGGCTGAGAAGGGATCTGGTGGCCAGCTACAAACTGGCCAAGGAGGACCAGCAGGCAATGAGAGAGTCCCTCTTTCCCTGAGCACTTCCAGGAGTAACAAGGAATAAAGGCCATAAGTTGACTGATAGTAGATTCAGACTAGACATAGGAGGCGCTACTTCACAGTCAGGGTGGCTAGTATTTGGAACCAACTTCCAAGGGAAGTGGTCCTGGCTCCTACCCTGGGGGTCTTCAAAAGGAGGCTAGATAATCACCTAGCCGGGGTCATTTGACCCCAGCATTCTTTCCTGCCATGGCAGGGGGTCGGACTTGATGATCTGCTCAGGTCCCTTCCTACCCTACCAACTATGAAACTATGAAATCTTCATTGCTCATCAGTTGTTACTGCAATCATATTTCTGGTGCATCTATTGTGAACTATACTTTGAAAGTCAACACTATTTTTGGTCAAACATAAAATGAAGATATATATCATCTTTGGGTCACCAGTGCAAGATTGCCAACATTCCTGGTTTTAGATACATTTTTCCATGGCTTCCATGAGATTCAGATTCCTATGGATCTTTTTCTTTAAATTTATTTATGACCTGTACCATCTTTGTAATAAGAGATGCCTAGAACCATCATTTGCCAGATCTGGAATATTTCTGAGTACATCTGGATTACAGACATACAATTATTGAGAACTGTACTGCTTTAACCTGAAATTATTTACATACGTATTATTTACATTGTTTTTGTTTTAAACCTTGTGTTAAACTATGGTGTTCTATTCCTCCATTAACATCCTTAAAATCAGTACTAATTACAGTTGAACATTATAGATCTTTTATATATGTTGGGTTGTTGGTTGTAGCCAGGCTGGTCTAAAGACGTATGCAGACAAGAAGGGCATTTGTGCCTGAAAGCTTGCAAAGAACAATTTTTCCAACTATTTAATTTGTCTAAAAAAGATATCACATCTACCCAAAAAACCGTGTGTGTGTGTGTGTGTGTGTGTGTGTGTGTGTGTGTTCATATTATGTATAAAGGAAATTGTAACATGTATCACTGCATTTAAAAACTGCTGAAAAAAAATCAGGCCATATTTACTAGGGGAAAACTTAAAAAAAAAAATGTTCTTTATGTACCACTATCCAGTGGTCTAATAATAATCAACAGCTGATGTCACCACTGGTAACAGAAAAGTGACTATTTCTGGGCAGCACTGATACTGTAGCAAAGTCTTTCCAAGTTCCAGTTCCAGTGGTGGAAATAGCCTTATGAAGGACTGCAGAGGCATATGCCAATATTTGAGTCTTGGGATCAGTAATATGGTAATAAGGAGCTGGAATTTTTACAAGGCACCTAAAAGGAAGAGGGCTAAATATGCTGTTGAGAGGCTAAAATAGAAAACAGTAAGCTTCCTTTAACCTACTATCCATCGGGATCTATAAAAACATGCTGAAAAATCCTATGCCTCCACACTCCAGTTGCCAGGAAAAGATAGCAGTCCTCACCAACTGCCAGGAAGAACTGTTCCCGGATTACGGTTGTGGATTTTTCTGTTTTCCACTGTCCTTTCCTTGTAGGTCAGCAATGAATTTCAGGCACCCTATATAATTAAGCTGGTGAGGAAAGTGTCCCCTACAATGTGCCCCCTCTCTCCACCTTTTTCATCTTTAACGTTCTTCCTCTTCCTCTCCATCTTCCACAGGGGAGACCCATATTCTTCAGTACAGAAACATTTCACAAACACATCAACAAGTCTCCCTCACTTTCATTTTGTTCATGTGAAACACTTCCACATTATATTCTCACTTCCATTAAAGAGTGGAAGCTTCCTCTCACATTAATAAGCCCGTCTTGTCTTCATCTGGGAAGAAGAGCCATCTTCCTTCTAATTTCCAACCTACTAATACCACACCTCAACCTGTTAACCAATGGATGGTAACTCCTTAATTCTTCCCCTCCAATCCAATGACAACCTGTGCTTATTCTCCATTTTTGGTTCTGCTGGAAGAAAGCAAGCTTTTCACGTATGCACCTTCCTCTTTCCACCTACTGATGAAACTGTCAGTCACATCTGACATTTTTGCTATCAGGTTATATGCACCCAAACTACTTCAGTTTGACTCTATATTTGAACAAAACTAAAACTTTACTGAAAGCGTGCGGGTTTGGGAAGAACCAAAATGAAAACCACAAAAACAACTACATTTCTTGTGGTTTTGCCTACAAACTATGTTTAACAGGTTTGGTTGAAACTCAACCCACACTTACAAACCTCACTAAAGAGTCTGGTGATGCGGCTCCATGTTTCATGTTTCACTATGAAAGCTTTATGATGTATTACAAAAAAGCCTCTTCTGTTTCTTGCCCTTACCCCTGCTTATTACCAGGGACTCAGGTTTTCCGTTTCCTATGGAAAAACAGAAAAAAACCACGGATTTCTCCTTTTAACTGTGGAAAGGACGGATTTTTCATTTTAACAGAGAAACATGCGGATTTTGCACTTTTGCAAAGAGCTCTCTGCAGGTTGGCAGAGTTCCAGCGTGTAAGGGGCAGGGGACAGCAGGGGCAGGGAGGTCAGGCAGGGGTCACAGGTAAGTCTCAGGGGGAAGGGAGATTGAGGCCCCCATAGGGAGGAGAAATTGAGTGAGTTGGGCAGGGCTGGGGCTCCTGCCTAGCCAGGCAGTGTGGGGCTTGGGGCCTGGGGTGGCTTGGCAGGGAGTGGGATGGGGCCGTGGGTGGTTTATCTGGGGAGAAGAGGGGTGGAGCTGGCTCCCCACCGCTGCACACACTCCTGGGGGGCCAGATGGGTGCAGGGCAGGGGTGGGTGCAGGCTACCTGCTGTGGTCTCTGGCTCCTTGCCCTGATGCCCTCCCTTGAGGCCTCTGCAGCTCAGTGGGTGGGACCTGGCACACCAGGGCAGAGCAGAGCTAGGAGGGGAAGCTTCTTGCTGCTTCAAGCTTTGCGTTGCCCTGGCAAGGCGTTCCCTGCCCGCCCTGCAGCAGCAAGGGGCACAACCCTGCACTGCCACACCTGTTTCTGCCAGGTGAGCAGGGGACACCTCACCAGGGTGATGCGGGCCTTGCAGTAGCAAGGAATTTCCCAGCCCTGCTCTGCCCTTTCACGCCCAGTCCCACCTGCTGAGCTGTGGAGGCCCTGGGAAGCGGGGGGAACAGGGTAAGGAGCCCGAGCCCACAGTGGGCAGCCTGCACCAGCAGGGTTAGGGGGCTGGGGGGGGGCAGGAAATGAGAGGCACCAGCAGGGTCCAGGAGGCTCTGGGGGAGGGAGTGGGGGGCACCAGCAGGACTGGGGGGCTGTTACTTGGGAGTGAGAGGCCTGGACCTGTGTTCTGTAAGCTAAAGGGTCAGGGGGAGCTCTGATTTTCCACAATAAAAAACACAAAATCAAATACCAAAATTTATAGGTATTTAGAATTTACTTTATTACAGTGATTGAGGCACTGGTAGGCATCCAAAATGTTTTAAAATTGTAAATATATGAATAAAACATTGTGTTAAATTGATACCTATATATGTATAGTGGCATTTCATTTTAATTGCGGATTTTGGGGTTTTAAATCAGAGAATTTACAAATTTTCATCAGAGAATTTGTGATTTTTTTTTTTTTTTTAATCAGGGAAAAACCAGGATCCCTGATTATTACAATGACCTTTCAAACCAAACCTGCATACCAGTAACCAGACTACAACATGCAGTTTTTATACCATACAAGAGGACGTGGCATTGACCAAACTGCAAGATTGGTAGATTTTTCTGGATTATATTTCTTTGAGAGGAAATCTTCTAAAAAATGTGGATGGTAAACATCTCTGATGTTAAAATAGCAATGAATGTTGACTATTAGTTTTAATTTATGTAGGTAATTATAAACCCAATCAGACCAGCAACCAGGAAAAACACATTGTTTTCTTTGACAACTGAGCTATAGAATAATTGAGTCAGTTAGGTAGCAAATATCTTGAACCTGACTAAATCTAGCAGTATTTTTATTAAAGAAAACATACTATCCACTTGCATATTAAGCTTGAATACTTTCAAGACAAGTGAATAAGTAGCAGAGGAAAAAATAATGGGGCTGTGCGAAGCTTCAGTCCCTGCTTCAATTTGGCGGAGATTTGGCCCAATTCGATGGCTGAATCTCTGAATCTGAATCGAATCCGAAGACCCTTTTATCTCTCCAAATCGAATCAGAACCCTCCGAATCAATTAGGAAAGATTCTGAGTTTTGGACATAGACACAGCTTTAAATGTTTTTTCTACATACCTCTTGGTGGCAGATGGCTCATGAACACTGTGATGCTGGGGTGAATGAAGTGTCCCACAGAAGCACAGGGGACTCCCCAGCATGCTTGGCAGCAGACCTGGAAGTGTCTTCTGGGTCTGCCAGGGAGACCCACTTCCCTGCACCCCCCCTGCTCTGTGATTGGTGCCTCCTGCATCTGGAGGGCCACCCAGGCTCCCCCTGTGGTCAATGGCCTAGCCAGAGGGTGCGGGGGGCCCCCCAGCGCGCTCCCCAGCAGATCAGAAAGTGGACTGGAAGTACTTCTGCTCCACTTCTGGGTTCACCGTCAAGCACGTGGAGGCCCCCCCCCTGCACTCCTGTGGGATGCTCCATGCACCCCAGCATTGCAGCAATCACCAGCTGGACCTGCTACCTCAAGGTATGTAGAAAAAACATTTAAAGCTGTGTCTATGTCTGAATCGCTGATTCTCCGAATCGACATCGAAACTTCATGTTGGGATTTGGCTGAATTGAATCAGGGACAGTGATCCAAATCAACAAATCGAATCACTGCCCTTGATTTGGGCCGAATCTGAATTGAATAGGGCCCGCTTTGCACATCCCTAAAAAAATAATGTAAGTACTGAACCCCCTTTTACAATCCATATGACAAAAATGACACGTGGTATTCTATTGATACAGCTGATTTTTTAAAAATCGTTTATAGCATTTCATTTAATATTTTTAAGTTTATATTTAATACTTTGGATTATATTTGTCAAATCATATTACAATAATTTTTGGGATTCATTACAAATTGTGTAATCTTTGCACAAGAATGTTGTTAACAAGGACAAAAATGGCAGTCTTACACAGTTCACCGCCAAAGCCATATACAGCTTCTGAGGAACTGGAAGAAAAAAAAATCAATTCTGCACTTACTCAGAAACTATTAAAACTTCACTGAGATTGCTGGAGTTCTCTCATTTTATACTTATGTAAATTCAGGATAAGATGCTCAGAAAGGACTGACAATTTGTGAAAACCACCATTTCTTTGAACAAACTCCCTATATAATGAACAATTTGGTCCATGGATAACTTGAATGCCTAAGTTCTTTCCAGATGACTAGATCTGGAAACAAAGCTCAGCAGGTAAAAGTCTGGATTCTCTGAAATCAGTATGAGTTTTCTTTTTGATTTTACTGGGGTCAAGAGTTCACCTAATGTGCCTAATTTGTTAGTGATGATCAAAATATAGTGGCATTGAGTTGGCTGTAATGATTCTTTCTAGACAGAGGCCAATTTCACATTCTTCAGTTTAGTGATTACTTACGTGTTTTGGGCACACCGTGGTTAGAGTTGAAAAGTGATGACTACTGGGACTGAATAGACAGACAAAAAATGCTAAAGATAATATTGGGCATAGCAGATAAAGGTTAGGGAAATGCAATATGCATAGATTAGAAGACATGAAACTAATATGATGTGGCTATACATTCTTATGGTGGAACCATTACAAGGGGGTGAAGAAATAGTTAAGATGAAAAAACAACCAGCAACCAGTGAACGGACTAAGTGCTTGTCTACATAAGAACACTGAAATAAAATGAATCTATATTAATATTAAATAATTTAAATATTAAATATTAAAATCTTGTCTGGACACTCATTCAGAATTAAAGTAGCCTTAATTCAATTAAGCTTCAGTGATGGTTTTGTTTATCCTAAGTCTTCATCTTCTTTCTTGTGATTCCCATCAAAGAATGCAGATGAAAGGGTTTAATGAGGTTTAAACTAATCCACTTTAAATTAACATAGTCAATTAATTTGTATTAACTTTCTTATGTATTTCCATATAAATAAGACTCTACAAGGGGGAAAAACAAAGTTAAAAAAATTAGTAAATATTTTCATATCTTTGAGGCAATACCCCAACAAAATTCAATCACCATTACTGCAGACCTTATGTAACAGATTTAAAGGCTTTCCATTCTCATTAAGTACCACTGAAGTCAATGGGAATCTTTCCATTGGCCTGAATGGTTGTTGGATCAGGAACTGAAGTCTTTGGGGAAATCATTCCTTACTTATTGCAGAGGTAAGGAATTTTAGTTTGCTTCCAGTCTTAGTGGTGTCATGCATGATTCTAAATTAACTCTGATGTAAAATCTGACTGTTTTAGCTAAATCAGACAGCCAAAATTAAACTACAGCATTCGGGGACGGAATAGCAAAACACTTTATAGACTTAAAACTGACAGTGTAAATTTTCAATTGAGTTCGAAAGTCTCTGGCTGTGCAAATTACTGTAACTGGAGTCACTGACACCACATATGTAACACTTAACATACTAAAAATGTTGATAAAATTGTCAATAAGGAAATTAAATTATAGAAACATAATGCAGGTTTACAACATAACCTCATTTTTAGAAATCATATACTTTCTCTTGCTTTCAGAGTTTCAAACATGGAGTGGATATGAACTCAGATAACAAACACTACAGCACAATTTAAAACAGAGATTCTTAACCAGGGTTCCATGGCAGCCTGTGGTATCTTGAAAACCTTTTCCACATGCTGTGAAATATTAGCACTGTTCTATGTACAAACACATGCACATGGTTCACAAGACACACCCGGAGATTTCACATAGGAATCCATAGCATCAGAAACCATGGTCTGTCTCAGTTTTTTGCAACAGAAAAATTGCTCTATTATCTTTCCCGAGTCAAAAAATGAGCGAAAGCTGGCATTTTTGAGGGGTGCCTTGAGTCCAACAAAATTGAAGACCACTAGTTTAAGCATAAAAAATGTTAACCCCAAATTGTCTGGAAGCTTTATAAATTCTGTGGTATAAAGCTAAGACCTAAGTGAAAGGTTGGAAAGAGACTTTATTTATAGGCAGGACTTATGAGAGGAAGTATTTGTACTCCCAAGCCCAGGAAGCCTCCCAAAATCATTTTCTGTTCCCCCCCCCATACTAGGATGTATGAGGCCCCCACATTTCTCTCTCAGGCCCTGCCTGCAGACAGTTTTCCTACAGCTATTTAGTGCAATGCTTCTTGAACCTTTATCTGGAGCATCTGGTACTGGTCATTGCTAAGGACAAACTAAATTAGAATTGCGATCCACTATGATAATTCCATTAATACACAGAAGAATACCAATGAAGATTAAAAATTCAGGAAAAGATTGTATAGAAGCAAACAATTCATGATGCGAACAAGGAGATTAGAACATGTTTTATTTCAAATATTTGGTTTTCCCTGGTAAATGGTGCTGCACAATTATGGCTTTCAAAAAATCCTGTCCAAATGGAAATGCACAGGGTTTTCTGGGACATTTAAACCCTTGACAGCTGCACAAGTAGTCTGTCCAAGATAAAGGTCAAACCCATTCCACAAGGCTGAAATAAAATAAAGACTGATGCACTGTATTTTGTGCTGTACAAAGTCTGGGATACTAACTATGAGCAGGGACAAGCATACATAATAATGCTAGCACTGACAACCAAATTCGTGTCCATCAATATTACAGAATAAACTCTAAGGATATGGAGTACTTGCCTAAAGATTATTTTGAGTTGAATAGTGATATTGTTTTCTATTAGCCTTGTTCTCTCATTCACTATTTTTATATCTTCCTCCAATGCTTTGTCTTTTTCATAAGCTATGTGACAAATTCTCTCAACAGAAACAAAATAAAAACACAAAAAACCCCACAGTATCTTAGATCTTTAAAGTTTTAGGAAAACTCAACTGTTCTTACCGTGGACTTGAATTCCAACTACAAAATAATTGCTGTGTCCTTGTTTCTTCAACTGCCACTTTGGAAACAAAGGTGCCTGACAATGGTACTTTCTAATTTCCCAGAAAACTGAGATCAAGAAGAAAGTGCCTGCAAATGAACCGCTGTGGGGAAGCCAAAGCTCAGACCTTAAATCAGGCTAGCTGTCATATTTACCCAAATCCAAGACGACTTTGAATTTAAGATGACTCCCCGATAATTGGATTTTATACAAGGGAAATTATACATTTGTTATCATTTTTCATGTATAGAATTTAACTAGTGGATGGTCATCTTAAATTAGTACCCCCCACTGCTGTTGCAGGAAAGCAATGGTGGGGGAGCCAGAGGCTGGACCCCTGCCCCATGCTCCCCTATCTATCCCCTTGCCTCTTGTCCCTCCATGCCTGTGCCTGCCCCCATACCTCTCGCTCCACCACGTGGGACCTGCTCCACCTGCTGCCTGCCCCCTGCCATGCACTCCCTTGCCATGTGCCCCTCTCCATATTTGCCTCTTACTGCCTGCCCCCCGTCCTCCAACCCTTCACTGCCCACTACAGCCTTCCCCCATGCCTCTAGCCCCCGTGTTTGTACATGACCCCTGCTGCCTGTCCCCATCTTGTACCTGCCTCCCCCCCCCTTACCTTTTGTTGCAGCTCTGCTCTGGCTCCAGAGCAGTCATCAGCAGCAGCTGGCCTAAACCTGGGCTAAGCCTGGGACCACAGCCAAAGCTGAGATGCTGCGTGTCCCAGGCTGGTATTCAAATCTAAGACACGGCTTTTCCCCCCAGACTGAAAAAAACCTGATCTTGGATTTGAGTAATTATAGCAATTATACTATAGTCAAACATAAATGAATGCTGCTATTGTAAAGAGAAGTTAAACAGTTAACTGTATTTGTTAAGGCATTTCGGACCACTTGAATATAAAATTAGGTCACCCAAACAAGTGCAGTAATGAAACACAATGCATAATTACAACATAAATAAAAATGGACATAAAATACTTCATTGTAGTTCTATAGTTTAGAACAAACATTCAAAATCAATAGGCCCAATTGTTCACATACATTTTGTGCAGATACGGGCAAGAACATACACAAGTACTAGGCACATACATATTATGCATATTCAGTTTATTCATATCTAAACTAAAAAATCTGGCCCTTAATGTTTAAACGAGGCTTAGTGTAGCATATAAACCTTCTGCTACTCATCAATCACAGCAACAGGCTGCAGAAAAATCCAAAGAGGGCACAGCAAACTCTTCTTTACCTTTAAGTGTATTAAAAAAAGTGACATTGAAGTCAATGGGGTTGCCTCTAATCTACCCCTGCATTGTATGTTATCTTGCAAATCAGAAAAGATTTTAATCTGAAAACTAACAGATTTAAAAGGAGTACCTTTCAGAGACCATCTCCACCTTTAAAAACATCAAGTAGGACTGATAACCTGACAGGGTGCTATCAGAGACATGCTTCAAAAAAGCCCATTCAGGAAGAGAGAGTAAATAATTACAACAAATTTACAAGAATAGACAGTGGTACAGTCAGGAAAAACACAAAACCCAAGATCCGTACGTGAACTCTTACCACTAGACATAAACTTCCTACTCACAGATTTTGTATGTATTGTCACATATAAAACAAGGCACAGTATCCACCATAAAATTAAAGCCTTAGTTATTTTTCTATTTTAAGTCCCATTATTACTAGCTTTTCATGTGACTTTCATAAAAAACAACATGGAAATCCCTTGGGACCTTAGAACTTTGAAATGTTCACAAAAAAGAACTTAGAACTTTTAACTTAAACACAAAATGCATTGGCAAATACACATGTTCCTAGATACTGTTTAGCATGTAAAAACAGCTGAACTTTATGACACTTTCTCACACCCCTTCTACAGATTATTACACTGTTCCCAGAAAGGCAAGACACTCATACTGTAGTGCTTGTATAGGTCTGGGAATAACTAGGTGTGGAAAGCAGTTACATGATTACTAGGATTTCCAGTATCCGGGTTTTAATTCCATTTCAGCAGTGATTTGTTTGGGCATTTCCTTTATAATGGAACGTTATGGAAGTGAGTTTTAAGACTCTGAAATTCTTTTAACTGTTTGGTTACTTTCTTAGTTGTTAGAACCCATTTCGTTCTGGTGTCTCAAGTCACAGATTAGCTACACATTAGTCTCAGATAAGTAATACATTACTCATTAAAAAGGACACAAAAAGTATTTTTAAATAAAAACTTCAACATTATGATGTTTACTTTAGGTTCTCATGCTAATGGACAGAGAGATGAAAAGCTGTCATTTGTTTCTGACAGCAACCGGTCAAAAACTAAACAGGTACATCTTAACTCACACAAGCCAAAAGTCTATTCTGTATAGTCATATTGTATAATGATAATTTTGTGCAGATCTCTAATATTTATACACCACAATGATTTTTTTAATGTGCGCAAACTAGAAGACATAGAAAATTAGTCAAAAACCATATGATCATTTATTTTTATTACCAGCAAAACACAGAGACCTTAGCCAGGACTGTGGCCGCATTGTCTTATTTGCAGCACGCAGAGTAAAGAATCGTTCATGCTTTCAACACTTAGCAATCTAGCTTAGGCAAGACTATTTAGATATATAATAATAAGTTAAATATGTGCATAACAAGATGTTTCTAATTTGGCTAATATTTTTCACAGTATGGGTTCAATAATTTGATATAGGTTATAACTCTGAGACGTCAGAGGAAAAAGCATCATCTAGTGCACTTGATCAGTATAGCTGGGTACTATTCTTAGGGTATGGACTGACTTTCATATGAAAGACTTTGAATCTCAGAGTACTTTACCCCCATGTAGGCCTCCTCCTACAAAACAATTGTGATGGCATGCAGTGGCAGTGCTCTCCAGCCATGGGAGCTAGAAAGCAGCAATCCCTGCATGATTCATGGCCCTGAGAGTTTCCCAAGGACAGACAGGCATGCAGAAGAGTGCTCACTGGCAATCTGTCCCACTCTCTCCCCCCACCCCAACCCCTGTGTACATGTGCTTATTGGGGTAGGGAAAGAAGAGTACTGTGGGATGCCAGAGCACCATTGGAATGCGCAGATGTTTCATGAAATGCTTAAAAAATGAAGCACTTCAAAGATGTTTTTTTTTCTTAAACAAGAGAAACTTCTCTGCTTCTCTGCTGTGTAATATAGCCTTCTGTGGGATACAGCTTTGAAATGGAAGTCTTACCACAATATAGCAGCTTGCTGCTTCTCTCTCACATGTATTTTAAACCCATTCTCTTTTTCTTTTCTTGTATTTAGTACCCTAAAAATACCTACATCAAAAGATATATGCTGATTGTTTAAGAAAGAAAAATAGCAATTTTACTGGAAGACCTTTTTTGCTTGACTGCTTTTGTTTTCTGTTGTTTGTTTGACACTTAAGAGTTCACATACTTCAAATTGATGCTACATTTAGTCCTTTTTAAAGCAAAAAGTCTATAACTATGCAGGAAAGGAATATAAGACTTATTCCCCATGCCCCTTCCAAGGTCCCAAATGGAGTCAGAATGGACACAGGTGTTTTTAACTACTTCTACTTTTAAGCCTAGAATCTATGCTGAAGCACTGATCAGCTCATCCCAGCAAAGAGTATGGGCCATCCAAAAGCCTGTTATAGTTTCCCAATTAAGTCCCAGACTCCACAACTGCCTTGACAACTTGAGTTTTGCCTGGCTGATGCTTTATCCAGTATGTGGTATAAAGACCATTTTCATAGC
Organism: Gavialis gangeticus; assembly: GCF_001723915.1. NCBI lineage: Eukaryota > Metazoa > Chordata > Crocodylia > Gavialidae > Gavialis > Gavialis gangeticus. The sequence continues at coordinate 8,290,762 of NW_017729005.1, forward strand.
CACTCACTTTTCACCATGTTACCCATCTCTGTGCATCCTTCCACTGGCTCCCCTTTTCCATGGTATCAAACACAAGCTTTTTCCTTCTTCACTTTCAAAGGCCTTCACAGTTAATCACCCAACCTGTAATCATTCAGTATTGAGAGGTCATCACTCACCCACAGTCATCTCATGACACCAGCCTCCAATGTCTACTTGTTAGATTCTTTATAAAGTAACATCATGCTATTTCCCATGCTGCCCCTCATGCTTGGAAAAAGTTTGTTATAGATAGCTTTGCAGATATTTATCTCATTCTCCTTCAAATCCTTTATTAAAACTCTCTTTTGCTACAACACCTTCTGAATCCTTTATATTTCCATATTTGCTATGATTTCCACTCATCTTACTGGCCAATGCTATCTCATTGCTTCCTTGTACCTCTCCATCTATCTACTGGCTTTGAGAACAAGCCCTCTGGGTATGGATCAGTTTTTTTGCTTTGTGTTGGCATACCTCTGAGGCCAACAGAATTCAGATCCATGCGTAAGGATCCTCAGTGCTATGGTAATACAAGAAAAAAAATTAGCTGCTTCAGATACATGGCACAGGTTAGATCAGCTACTAGATGGTGCGATACATAATACACTATATTTGATATATATTCCATAACAACATGAATATATACTTGCATAAATATTAATATTTTATAAATCTGTATTATTTGTTATCTTATGCAGCAGATGATCTAACCTTTGCTATCTAACTACAGTGCCTAAGTGTCAAGCTGGAGGCAGCTGGAGACTCGCATACTCCTTCCTCAGTCCCAGTACATCCTTTTCCTTAAGCTAGAAAACAAGGGAGAGAGCCAGGTCTATCCCTTCTAGAAAGGCATGTATAATTTACAATTTTGTGCCACATGAGCAGCCCAAAGACAGCAGCCTAGACAGAGAATCTTCCCATAATCTGCCTCATATACAAAATATCTGAATAACAATATTAAAGGATATTCCCTACCCAATTATAACAATTAACTCAACATTATGGTTGAAATGAATACTTTGTAACACTTTTATGGGGACGGCAGATGGGAAAGAGAAGCAAACATAGATATTTTACTCCTGCAAGCCCAGTTCACCAGCAGCCAACTATATTCTGAACTCAATGCATGTGCATAATCTCCTGTATCAGAGGTTCTCAATTTTTCAGACTCAAGACACTCCTTATTAGACTCAAGGCATGCCTTAGAAAATGTCACCTCTTGCCTTTCACTCATTTTTTGACTTTGGAAAAAATCATGGTTGCCAGCAACTCAGAAAGACCACAGCAGGTCATAGTGTTTTAGACATGATGGATTCCTATTTGAACTCTCTGCTTATCTTGTGAATCATGTTTGCACACATAAGAGACCACTGAAAGGATCTCAAGGCACCAGAGTGCTGTGGCATCCTACTTGAGAATCACTGTTGTATATTCCTAACTGGGAACTGTCAGCATGTGCAAATGGAAAAAAAAAAGATTTCTAGTAAAGCACAAGAAAAATGTGCTCACACTCAGGCAGATCACACCCAGGAACCATAAATTTTGCTAAATTTTAAGCTAATTGCACTAAATAGCACAAATGTGTTGACAGACAAACCAGGAAGAACTCCCTTCATGCAGAATGTTTAGTACCCACTGCTATCAAAAATATAAACTATATCATATTTCAGATTAAAAATAACAGCCATCTTCCACTGGATTGCCTGAGTCCCCAAGAGAGCTCAATCTGTAGCCCTGGCTGTAGATTGTTTTAATATGTGGCTGGCAAAAGAAGCTTTGCTAAAATGGGGAGCATCGGTTTCTTTAGAAAGGACTTGTTTATCCCTTTTCATTCCTACTAAATGTGAAAAACTGGTTTTGTGCAAACCCAGTACTCTCTGCTTTATATAATGCATACACTTTGAATTACTATGCAAAAGGAAAAGACAAATCAGGCCATAATCAATGAGTATTACATGTGCTAACCTGACTTGCCTCAATATTGAAGGGTTCGCAAACTCACAAATCTGCAAGTCATTAAAATTTAGCTAAGTATCTTAAAAACAAAACAAAACCCCAAACCCAAAAAACTGAACAGAAAAGGAACATTCACAGAAAATTATCTTTACGGTTTGGAATTCTCCCTGATGCCTGCAGCCATTTTTTTTAAACATTACCAGTATGTGAAGTGACTAGCTGTGCCCTTAAGTCATTTCAGTGGATGATACAGACAGCAAAAATAGTTGCAGCTTTTTATTTTCAGCAATTTTATCTCAGATTGCACCTTAATATATTGTAAAATACAAACAAATGTAAAAAATATATCACTTTTCACTCTGAAATCCAAGATATTCTGTCAGATCTCAACAACAAATTGTCATTTCTGCAAGTGACTTGAAGTTGGCGAGACTCTTTCAGGCTATCTTTATATGACTTCATGAATATATTTATGTAATAAAGTCAGGTATCCAGGTTGTAGCCATACTGGTCTAGAGGCAAAAGGAATTAGAACTTGTGGCAGAGGTGATATCTTTTATTAGAGCGATTAGATTTTTGCAAAAAAATTTCTTTAATTGCAAGCTTTCGGGCACAAGCACCCTTCTTCAGGCATTAGAGAAAAGATTGTAAAGTTCTTCGAGGTAGAAATTAAAGTTCATTACAGTCCAATGGGTCGCCAACTGGTTAGAGAGTCGCACCCAGAGGGTGGTAGTGGATGGGTCCTTCTCGACCTGGAAGGATGTGGGAAGTGGGTCCCACAGGGCTTGGTCCTTGGGCCTGCACTGTTCAATATCTTCATCAGTGATTTGGACGAGGGGGTGCAAAGCACCCTGTTCAAGTTTGCTGATGACACTAAGATGTGGGGGGAAGTGGGCACAATTGAGGGGAGCAACAGGCTACAGTTAGACCGGTTACAAGGATGGGCGGAGGAGAACAGGATGGGGTTTAACACAGACAAGTGTAAGGTGATGCACCAGGGGAGGAACAATCGGCACCATACATACAGGCTGGGGAACTCCCCTCTTGTCAGCACGGAGGTGGAAAAGGATCTGGGAGTCATTATTGACTCCAGGATGAACATGAGTCGGCAATGTGGGGAGGCGGCTAGGAAGGCCAACTGCACCTTGTCGTGCATCCACAGATGCATCTCGAGCAGGTCCAAGGAGGTGATCCTCCCCCTCTATGCGGCACTGGTCAGGCCGCAGCTGGAGTACTGCGTCCAGTTCTGGGCGCCGCACTTTAAGAGGGATGTGGACAGCATCGAGAGGGTCCAGAGGAGGGCCACTCGTATGATCAAGGGACAGCAGGGTAGGTCCTATGAGGAAAGGTTGCGGGACCTGAACCTGTTCAGCCTTCAAAAGAGAAGGCTGAGGGGGGATCTTGTGGCCTGTTATAAACTGGTTAGGGGGGATCAGCAGGCGCTGGGGGAGTCCCTGTTCCCCCGAGCGCCGCAAGGAGTGACCAGGAACAATGGTCACAAGCTGGCGGAGGGAAGGTTTAAGTTGGACATCAGGAGGCGCTACTTCACGGTCAGGGCGGCTAGAGTCTGGAACCAGCTTCCAAGTGAGGTGGTGCAGGCTCCCACCCTGGGGGTTTTTAAGAGGAGGTTGGATGACCACCTTACTGGGGTCATTTGACCCCAGTGCTCTTCCTGCCATGGCAGGGGGTCGGACTAGATGATCTGCTCAGGTCCCTTCCAACCCTAGAAACTATGAAACTAAGTTCATGTTTCATAGGCAAGTTAAAGGTGTGGTAAAAATCTCCTGTTTGAAACAGTTCATTTTATGCAGGTCATGCATTTTTTAAATGAAATCTTCATAATTTGCAAAAATCTAGTTGGTCTAATAAAAGATACCATCTTTACCATAAGCCCAATCAGGAATAAAAGGCCTCAGCGCTAGATTGTCTAGACATGCCCCAGCCCCACAGAGCATGCAGTCTAAGGACCTCTTCATGAACAATTGTACATAATTAATTCTAACAATTACAGTAAAAGCTCTGTTATCTGGAATCCCCGGGAGAATGGGGGATGCTGGATGACAAAATATGCCGGTTAACTGAGCCGCCCCTCCTGCAGCATCACTGCCCCGCTTGCAGCATCGCTGACCCTCCCACGGGGCCCGTAGGATGGGGAGGCGGGCCTAGGGGCTCAGCAGCACAGACTGCTTTGCCCCGGGCTGTGGGGGCTTAGAGAAACTGGAAGTGCCATGGTAGGCACTTCCGGTTTCACTTTACTTTGCAAGCCAGCATGCCGGTTAGTAGAGCATGCTGGCTTGTGAGGTGCCGCTTAACGGAGCTTGTACTGTACATTTAAACAATGAATTGACCCTTCAGAAGCAACAACAGTACGCTGATGCTCAAATATAAAAATGCGTTTTCAGGACTGGAGGCAAAGATAGGAGAAAAAATATATTTTCAACAAATGGGAAAGTAAGAAGCAAAAATTAAGTGACCTACACAAGGTTTCATAGGAAGTATGTGAAGAAGAGCTGGGAACTGAAACTGAAACTCAATCTCCTGAGTCCCAAAACAGTGCCATAGACAATAGGCCTGTGCGAATAGGGAAGTATTTGATTTGGAATCAGATTTGGCCGATTTGGAGGACAGTGATTCGAATGGATTCAGGACAGTGATTCGAATCGGCAAAATCAACTTTAGAAGATTCGGTGCTGATTCGGAGGGGTTCGATGATTCAAATCGGCTGGGAAGAGGCAGGCACAGCTGGGCAGCTGCAGGATCTCTCTTGGCTCCTCCTGCTGTGCCTGCTTCTGCCCAGATGGAGAAAGCTGTGGGAGAAGCACCCATAGCTGCCCTGCCTAGCCCCATCACCCGCCCGGCCCCAGCCTAATCCCAGCACTTAAAAAAAGCCCCATACTCACCGGCTATAGAAGCAGCAACTAGGGCCTCTGGGCGCTTATGGCAGAGGCCCTCCCCCCTCTCCCACGGGGCAGTGGGGAGCAGTGGGGATGGCTCCCCCCGCTTGGTACCCACATGGCAGCTGCCCCATGGCACAGGTGCAGCTCGGCTCGGCTGGGCACCACGTGCTGCATGGAAGCTGAGGCCGCACGCTGCCAGGCTTTAGCTGATAGCTGGAGCTGCTCCAGCTCCCAAACTATGTGCAGCGCCCTGCCAAGCCATGCTGCACCCGCCCAATAGGGCAGCTGCCACATGGGTGCCAAGTGGGGGGAGGGCAATCCCTGCTGTGCAGGGGGGCTCTGCCACCAGCTCTCAGAGGCTTCAGTCGCTGCTGCCAGAGGCAGTGAGTATAGGGCTTTGTTTTTTGTTTGTTTTTTTTTAAGTGCAGGGAGGCTGGGCTGGGCTGGGCAGTTGATGGGGCTGGGCAGAGCAGCAATGGGGGCTTCTCCTGCAGCTCCTCCAGCTGTGCCTACCTCTGCCCCAGTGTGGGAGCCACGGAGGCTTGCCCAGCCAGCATGGGTGTGGGGGATGTGATGCAGGCGCGACTTGCTCCAGGTGGCAGCAGGGCACAGCCCCTGCTCCCAGCACTGCTGTGCCCACATCAACATTGGGAATGGGGGTTCTGCCCTGTCACCACTTGCCAGCTAGCACAGAGGAGTGCGGGATGCGGGTGCAGCAGTGCTGGGAGTGGGGGCTATGCCCTGCTACCACTTGCCCCGTTCTGCCTGGAGCGAGCTGCACCTGCATCCCCCCCCCCCCCCC
>NW_017729005.1:8296594-8299006 GCF_001723915.1 Gavialis gangeticus
TCCCCCATGCTCCTTCCCTCCCTCCTTCCCCAACCCCAACATACTTGTCAGCTGCCGAATCTCTGAATCTTTTCTGAATCAATTCGGAGGCTTTGAATCGATTCAGAGCTTTTACTCAGTATCCTGTTTTGATTTGGATTCAAAGATTCGGTCCCTGAATCGGGCTGAATCTCCTCTGAATCGAATCAGCAACCAAAGCTTTGCACAGCCCTAGTACACACAAGACTGTGCATGTTGTATCATATGGACAAAGATAAAGGCAAAATGAAAATACTCATAATGATAAATATCACTGAGAGAGAGGATGGTGTCTGGAACAGATTTATTTTATGATCTAAATGTCTGCTAATTATACTGCATACATATATGTCTGAGAAGTAACATGAATAAATATTTTTCAATCAAGATCTTAACTTTAAAGGACTGAGACATGGATATAGTCTGCCTTCTAATGTTCTATCCATTTAAAAAATACATGATGGAAACTAGTACACAATCTCTCATTCAGGCTAAAACGAACTTCATATTGTACTAGTTGCACTTCACTATTATCTTATAATTTTGGTATAAGATTTGGTGATGTCCCCGAAAATACTTATTTACCTTTTTTGATCTTTACTCTAGACACGTAGTTTATAAATCTTGGGAACATTAAATTTTGCTTAGCTTAAAGACTGATTTAAAAAAGAGAGAGAGAGAGAAACAAAGCTAGCTGCATAAATCCTTCCAAACCAAAAGGCATTCCCCTTGCCCTAAATAAAATTAATTTCTGCACATCTTGTTTGAATTACCATCTGAAGTTTGTCTTGTTCCATCTCCAGAACAAGTCAGATGGCAGAGTGTAAGGATATGACTACATGAATAAAAACATATGATCAACTTGGTCACCACAAACATAAAAATACGATGAGACAGAAAAATATTGTCTGTCAAGTGACATGTTACTTTGATCCATCTGTTTCTGTATTCTGTCACTGATATTCAATCCAGAAGCTACTGGAAGCATCTGCATACATCATTTCTTCAATGCAATGTGATTAAATATTCTAAGAGAATCATTGTACCTTTACAGAAGCATGGTTTTTAGCATATGTTATAGAATTAAAAGTTAATATTAAGATAAAGGGCAAGGGCAATTTAAACCGTATTGAAATTTAACATCTAGGAGAGCAACTAAAAATACATCAGATTCTTCTACTGAGATTCTCTCACACACAAATAAAGGATTTTCATGCAGAGAAAACGTCTTCCCATTCTTTCTCTTACGAAGCAGAACAACAGATGCATCATTGAAGGAAAGAGCATCTTTTGAAGGAAATAAGGCAGTGGAACATTTTAATGGATTTAAAAATCTCTGAAATACGAAAGATAGCCATTTTGCTTTTTCATTTGTAAAGACAAATTTGTAAGTTTAAATTGAAATTTCAAGTTGAACCAGTTTTAAAAAAGGATATACTTTTATATTTTATTACGACTGAAAAAAACTAAAATGTATCTGCTGCTCTTTCAAACCCTGCCCTGAATTAGGCAGCAGATGAATCTTCAGCCTATCATGTAACAGGTGAGGTCTTAGCCATTAAACTATGGGATGTTCTAGCACAAGTTACTCATAACTACTCCTGTTGGGATTGTTTTACTGCAGACAAAATACCTGAATAATCATTGAGATCAAAAGTGAGAAAGAAAAGTACCCTCCACGTCAGAGAGTAAGAGACTCACCTAAAAGATGACACCCATTCTAGTAAATAATAATTAATACAAAGTAAAAGTCTCAACGAGAGACTGAAAGCATCCCACCTTAGAACTGCCCTTACCTTAGTGGTTAAGACATAATCTGTGCATTGGGAATTGAGGGTTCATTTGCCATCAAGGTTGTCAACATCTTGCATGAATGCTGTCCCCCAGACCTACTAGAGGAAAAACCCCATCACCTTTGTAAATTTGCCTGAAATTTTCCATGAAAATGAAGTATAGGAAACCATGGTTAATGCAAATGATGGCAAATTATTTAGTAATGACCAATTATCAGGAGTTGAAAAATGGGGGAGGGTAAGGAGTTGAAGAGATACATTGGCAGGAAATTGGAAGAACAGAGAATTAAACAGTGGTAAATTATCCCATAGGTGAATTCAATAGTTTACTGTATTTCATATCAAATGAAATGCTTCATTTTGCAGAAAATGAATCATCTCTGATTTTTCATTTTGGTGAGGAAAACATGATTTCAAACTTGGTTTAGCCCAAACTGATAATGATTTTTATTACTCCAGGCAGCCATATAATTGATACTAAATCTAAAAGGATTAACTAGAACATCCACTGCAGTTCCTGCTTCACACACCAAAAGCCACAATACCCCCTATAAATAAACTAAGAATGACTCAAAGGGCCTCAAAAACTAGTGCGTCACAG
>NW_017729005.1:8304006-8317586 GCF_001723915.1 Gavialis gangeticus
ACCAGCCCCTTTCTCTTCCTACCTTCTCACATTTAGATTATAAACTAAGATTAGAGAATCAGATTGCCCTTCTCTCTGCGTCACAGGATGAGAACAGGAGAGACCAAAATTGCTACCAATGCCCCACTGCAGAGAATTCATTAGGTACATGTTCTCAGATGATTCTAGGAAGTGGACCATTCCCTAAGGCAGTGGTCTCCAAAGGGGGTGCGCGCAAGATGATCCACTGGGGTGCGGGAAGAAAATATTAGAACTTCTATTTCTATAAATATACATATATTGGGGGTGCGTGCTCAAAAATGTTTTACTGATAGGGCTGCGTAATCAAAAAAGTTTGGAGACCACTGCCCTAAGGTATGGGGTTAAGGCAAAACAAAACAAAGAAAAAAAACAGCTAATGCCTTTCTGATCTGCAGGAAAATTTAATCCTGACCCTGCACCTGTCATCAGGGAAGTTTCTCAATACCATTAGGAATACTTGCTTACTAAGCCCAATCTCTTCTATTATACTATACTTGTAATGAATTTATCCAGCTCTGTTTTCAAACAATCTATTTAGGTTCCCTGACTCCATTACTTTGTTCAGAAGGCCAGGACTCAGAGGCGTAACTGGCCAATACTGCACCCTGGGAATCTCCTGTCTCCATCCTTGTCTCCCTTCTCCCCACCCTGTCCCTGCAGTGGCTGCAGCACTGGCTCCAGCAGTGCGGTCAGCAGAGCAGAAGCAGTTGTATGCAGTGCTGGAGTGGTGACAGGAGGCTTTCTATTGCTGGGGAAGATATTTTCTGCCACATACACTGGCGTTGAGCAGCTTAAAAAAACCCACCAGTTCTCAGGGTCAAAAAAAAGGTGACTTCCAGCATCAGAAACTACGTTTCCTGGAATGCAGATCACTCATACTTGTGTGCCACTGCTGCTGCTCTTTTGTCTTCAGTAGCATAACGTGGGGTGGACAAACAGGGCACCAGCCCTGGGTTCTGATTTAGTAGGTGTGCCAGAACAGCAGTCCCCTTCCCCTCTCCCCCCACCGCCCAAATCTACAAGCAGCAGCAGCAGCCTCACATCACTGCTGTCTCAGCAAACAGCTGGCTGCACAGATCCTGCTTTGCTGTTGTAGTAGCAGTAACCAGTGCAGGCAGACCATGCATGGGAACAGGTAAGACTCCTAGCTTACCCTGCACTCTGCCCCCTGCTTTCAGCACCCACTCCCCCTCTGGTGCTCTGTGGCACTTCTTCCCACTCTCTCTAGCAGGGTTTTCCCAGTGTGCGGACCCTGCTAGTTACACCACTGGCTCTTCCTCCCTGATAGTTGAACTGGCTGCAGGAAGGTGTGGGGGAGGGGAGGAACAGGGGACAGGGACAGGGACAGGTGGGTGAGGTGCCCCCTCTCCCCCCGTTTCTGGCACCCTTCCCTTAGGCAGTATTCAGGGCTTGCTCCCCATTCACCCACCCATCCTTATGCTACTACCAGGACTTCAGTGTTCTAATTGCTAGATATCACCTAATTTCCTGTTTAAATTTATGCACGACCAATCCATACTGATTTGATCTTGTACAAAAATCATCTTTTAACTTGAATAAGTTCTCCATGCTCCATTAAGTATATTTATAAGTTATAACATACTGTTTCCACTTTGGTTTTGCTAGGCTAAACAAGTCAAGCCCTTCATAGGGTATGGGCACATGAATAAGTTACTGTGAGGCAAAGGTAGGCTGAGGTATTGGATCAGCTGCTCAGCAGCACATGCCTGTGTGCACACTCTTACCCTGCAGTAAATGAATGGGAGCTCATGGGAGCTTACCTCAGTGAAAAAAAGTGAAGTTGCCAGAAGCTGGCTTTCATTTACCACAGGATAAGAATGTGCACACAGGCAGTTAACCTGGGGAAGCAGATGCAGGATAAATCTTTGTTTCGGAGTAACTTGTTCACATGCTCCTATCCTTAATCTCCTCGCATAAAATAGATTTTCTATTCCCATAGTTATCCTAGTAGTGCTTCTCTACATCTTTTCAACTGAAATTCATCTTCTTTTGAACACAGGTGATTAAAATTACACTCAATATTTTAAATGAAGTACTGATACCTGGGTGCAATACTATTAATATCCTATCTAGTAAGTGTCTTATCTACGCATTCTAGAATTTTATTAGCCTTTTTTACAGCTGTATTACATTGGTAGATCACAGGATAATCATGAGCCACCAATATACTTACATCCCGCTCTCCCTCCATTGCCTCTGGTCTCCAGCTTCTGATAAAAGTCTTGGTATTAGCCCTTGAGTCCATGACTATGTGACTTGATACTATTAAATCTCATGCCATTTCTATTACTTTAATCAACATGAATATTGAAGTCTTCCTGTATGATAATCTAGTCCTCCTCAGCATCACTAAAACCTATGAAATTTACAAATTTCATAGCCATACATATGGTTCTTGCAACAAAATTGAAAATGAAAATCAAGCTGCATCTGAGCACATGAACATATTAAATCAGGCTGTGCACATGGTCAGATACTGCTGAGCATAACATTTGATGAAGTAGGCTGTTGCCTATGAAAGCTTATGCCTCTGAGACACATTAGTAGCTAAAGCAGATTTCTGACTCAGGGTATTGTAGAGCCCTAGGGTACCTTAAGATCCTTTCAAGGGATACTTGGGGTAGTACATAATGTTAGCACTGTCAGGTGTACAAACATGATTAAAAAAATAAAGAGATTTCAAATAGGAATCTATAGTGTTAAATATATTCTGAGCTGTTGTGGACTTCCTAAGTTCTTTGAAACAGAAGAATTACTCTATTATTTTTCTGTAGTCAAAAAACAAGTGAAAACTAAGAGCTGGCATTTTCCAAGGGGAGCCTTGAGTTCAGCAAGGGGTGCCTTGAGTCTGATAAGGTTGAGAACCACTGCTCTAAAGTGTGACACTGCCCTGCCTTCTGCCTTACTACCGCACTCTGTGAAGAGATGAACTATTGTCTGCTTTGTAAATGGGCAGACATGTGGCCTACATTCAGCTTCCATGAAGACAGCAGAAGTCATGACATTGTTTTTCAACAAGTGCATTTTCAAACACCATACACAATCTTGGGTAGAAGCAATAATTGAACTCATATTCTTTATAAGTCCAGCAGTGGCTTAACAAGCAAAATTGGTGCCCAAGAGTGGTAGGGAGGGGGGCATGGTTCAGACAGCAGGTGGGGAGAGGGACATGTAGGATCTGAGAGTGGAGGTGCAGGGGAACAGCAGTCTTAGCCATGCTGAAAACTCCGAAACAGCCCCCAAATGAGCTGCTGCTGCTACTACACATTCTGCCTGCTTCAGCTGTTGTTCTAACGCAGCGCCAGCAGCAACTGCAGACTGTTCTGGAGTTCCTAGTGTGACTATATGGCCAGGGTACAGACTCTGCAGGGGTATTTGGTGCCCAGGACGGATGCCCCTCTCGCTCTAGTACCATAACTATTACACCAGTACTAAAACTCTTCCCTCTCATTTCAGCATTAACTTACTCCTCACAAAAACATCCTTTCATAGATTTCATAGACTTTAGGGCTAGAAGGGACCTCGTAAGATCATCGGGTCCAGCCACCTGCCCAAGGGGCAGGAAGTCAGTTGGGATCAAAGGATCCCAGCAAGATAGTCATCCAAATGTTTCTTGAAAGTGTCCAGAGTAGGTGCTTGCACCACCTCTGGGGGCAGTCTATTCCAGGCTTCGGTGGCTTGGACAGTGAAGAAGTTTTTCCTTATGTCCAGTCTAAAATGGTTTTGCAGGAGTTTGTGACCATTGGTCTTTGTCTTTCCTTGGGGTGCTCTGGTGAACAAGTGTTCCCCCAGATCCTGATGCACACCTTTTATGTACTTAGAGGCTGCCATCAAGTCACCCCTGAGCCTACGCTTCTTCAGGCTAAAGAGTCCCATGGCTCTCAGCCTCTCTTCATAAGGCCTTTAATAAAAAATGTTACATAAAAAAAGAGCGTTTTTAGCACGTGAAAAGTACGGTAGCCACAGATTAGGCCACTGAAATCATCTTTTTTGCCCACAGAACAGTTACTGCAGTGATTCTTAACCTTTTTACGCCTGAATCTCTCCTTCATAACTTTGGTGAATTAAGCAACACTCCATTTAAAAAACCAACCCATTTATTATGGCACTTACCTGCTTGAACTGTGGCCAATCTGATTTAGAGGCAAAACTAGCAAACACATCTGAAAGGTATTAAAGTGACATAGCTTGGATAAGGGACAGAGGGAAAAAAAAAAAACACAGTGTACAGTAGCTGCAAATATATCTTCAGGTGAGGCCTCCTGTTTTAACTCCTGGTTTTAGTATGGTCAAAAGATATAGCCTACTGCTGAGAAAATAGAATTTACAGTTTCTTTGGAACTGGTGTACACTATCACGCATCATCATTAAGACAGCATGAGAGGGTATAATCTTTGCTAAACTGCCAACAGTAAATTACACATACAAAAATTTTTACAATAGTTTTGAAGGAAGTTTCAGTGTGTTTGAAGTGTTGAACTCACAGTTTGGAAGCTCTAGTGTAAATGCCTATGCTTACTGAGCTACTTGTTTACTGTTTAACCATTCTACACTGAGAACTGATTGCCAGAGAAAACGTCTTAACTTGTATCACGGAGAAAAAATCCCCAGTGATGAAGAACAATCTTGAGTGCAGACAACCAAATATAAATGCATGGCCTGTTTAGACTAAAACAAATAATTTTTTCAAGTTTCATCAGGAATGCAACATAGTAATTTTACAAGGAAGATAAAGGTCAATTGCCTAGAATTACAATGTCAGTAACATTGTGTGAGTTTAATACTTTGTTATGAAAATACATAAAACAATCACAAATAGTGATGTCTCTAAATACAAAGCAGTTAACATGCAAGTATTATATAAACATGGATCATATAACACTGACTTACTGTTTTTTAAAAAAAGTTTCAAAACAGCACAAAATTCTGTGGTGTTGGCCATTACGTTTTTTAAACAAGTTATTAACAGTACTGGAACCAAAATCTGTGGACTAGAAAAAAAAGACATGAACTTATCCCAAGTAATGCTTGCTGTCAAATATATTTCTCCATTAATAGACATTTCAGGGTTTTTCCCATTCAAAGGAATTGTTAAATAGACAATAATTTAGGTGCAGAAACCTTCACAATGTTTTTCAAGCCCAGTACATCATACTGTACTATAAATATGGCAGGGTTAAGAACGATCTTTATTCAAGTCCCAGACCAAGTCTCAGGTACATAAATGAATGTCATATCATGTAGATTACTGCTACTAATCTTCACATCCAAACGAAATAAGACACAGAGATGTCTTAAGCTTCTCTTATTAATGGGCACAAAGAAAGATTTCTAAGGAGTACCAGATGTTGTAGCTCAGCACCATAACCAACTATCCCCGAAGTATTATTTGAATGGCATGAATGCTGCTGATGTACATGTCTGAGGACCTTGCAGTCTACTACTTCTACACTTAGAACATAGGTGAAGATTTAGTGCGCATGCTTCAGCAGTACTGAATTTTGGCTTGTAAGAGGAAAGGGCAATGTAAACAGGAAACAACCACCAATCCTGTTAAATTACATTAAGAACAACATTAATTTAAGTCTGGTCTGTGTTGAGATGTGCTGCAATTCAGTCAGTCACTTGCGCAAATGCTTAATGTGGACAGCATAAGTCACTATCAAATGCAATTTATAGTGGAAAAGCTTATTCTAGTTTCAAGAAATGAAAAGCTCTACCAGTCCTGACTGTAGCTTTGCCTGTCTACATTAGGGTTATTCACCCAGGAAGCTACATCTGTATATGCTTACTGGTAGCTGAAACAGTATTACATCTCTAGCAAAGATCAAGGCCAGATCTTCATATGATTACAATTTGGAGGCCGTTTTAGAATTTAAGGGAGCATAAAATAACATATCATCAATATTCTTAAGAAGATATTCTCAGGGGTGAGGGATGGAGATGGCAAGAATCTGTTTCAAGGTGAAATATATTGAAACTTGTGGTCTCTCTCCCTTCCAGTCTTCACCTTTGCTGCCACTTCAGTGTTTCAGCAACGAAGGAAAACACCAAACAAGATAACCCAAATTTTGGCCACAGCACACATGCCCTAGTCACTATATAACTGAACAACCAGTACAGAAAATAACCTACATACCAATTACTTTGCCCTTATTTTTTCTTGCCAGCACAGATTCAAACATACTCATTTTACAATACAGTTTTGGCAATCCCATAGCATTAATAGTTATTTTCCCAGGCTCCATAAGCATGTATGGCCCACACAGAACATATTAAATATACAAATCTGCAGAGGAAGATTGATTTAAAGTCTAGAGCTTGCAGCAAGAACCACCAGTCTAAGTTCTGTTCCACTTGGCAACCATAAAAAGCATGGTTTTTAAAAAATGCATTAGTATCTGTTGTTTTATATTTAACAGTATATAACATGTTTACTAGGTATACACAACCAAACTGAAAAGGGCACTGACATCTTTAAATCTAGGCATCTTTAAAATTTTAAAAGAAATTAAAAGTAGTTTTCAATATTTCATCTGACTCTGAAAACCCACAGTATTTTCTGTGTTTTTACAGGGATCTGTATTTTTATTTGCTAGGTAAACTACCAACAGAAGGAAACTGATGAAGCATATCAAGAAAACAAGGAAACTGACTACAATCCAAGAATTCATTTTTTCAGCAAAAGGTTAAAAACAAACAAACAAACAGAAATTAGTATTAAAGGGACACAACAAATTTCACATTATGCTTTAAAAGAAAAAGGAGTGGTACTTTCTCCAGGATGTACCTGTCACATGGGAAATCACATGACTGCCAGCAGTTATTGACCACATGGGGCACATATACACAGAGTATGCTGATTTTCCTGAAAAAGTTGGGTTTTTTTTTTGGTTTTTTTTGTTTTTTTTTTAGGAAGAGGTATGCTTCATGCATAATGTTTATCAAGGCTAAAAGATGGCTTTGCCAAAAGCCCTAAGCAGCTTGCTTGTGTATCATCATGTCTGTTCCTCACTCACAATATGGTCCATGATTCTTCCCTATTCCCAGGGCAGCAATAATCTTTTGTCCTAACTTTCTGCATTTGCTCAAATGAGTTGTCTGGCACTGACGAACGAGGAGAGATTGGCTTCATCTGCTCCCCACTTATGTTCTGCCTACCTGAACGGGCTAGAAGAGATAGCAACCTCAGAGAGGGTGCTTTTCATTATACAGCAATCCAAGATTTAAAACAGCACTTCAACTCCTCTGCATTGGCACATAACTTTTTAGATAAATGTTACATATATTATATATAAAATTATATATTTTTTATTTTAAAAAGCTTTGCCCATGTGAAACGTGTGTGTGTGTGTGCGCGCGTGCGCGTTGGTTTCATTTGGGCAAAGCTTTTAAAAACAAAACAAAACAAACGATTAATGTAAATTTCAAACCCTCTGGCATAGTATTTTAGCCTCCAGCCTATGAAGTACCACTTTAAAACTTCACTGTATAAATGCCAAGAATGGAAAAAGATTCCACAAGTAAATGCACCCCTCATTCAGGTGGCCAAGTCAGAAGGTAAAAATGGCTGAAAAAATATTATGTTAAGACTTAACCTTAAACAAAACAAAAAAAGTCATATTCATATGCCCAGTGCCCACATATGCATTAATGATGAATTGACATCCAGTAAAGCTATTATAGTCACAATTCACAAAATATTTGCGCAAAGTATCATTTATTGTGCTATATATTATTTTAAATATAGAATCATAGGTACCTTATTCTAGCATTATATAAAATGCATCTATGCTGATGACACATATATAAACTACAAAACATTGCTGGTCATATATGGAAAAAATGCTTACCTGTTAATATAGCTTAGGGCAACGTAAGTTGGTTGCTGTAGTTCTTGTTTTTCTAAAACGCGTGGGTCTGTATCTGTTTAAAAAAAATGTAATTAGTAGTTTGCAACATACCCTGAAATATATGAACTATATACTGCAAAATAACATGTCTGAAGAAGAGAAAAAGTAAAATAAACTTTTCAGAATTAATTCGGTGCAGGACAATAAACAAGAAATATGATAAAAAAGTTTTGTTGTTGTTGTTTTTTTTTGTTTTTTGTTTTTTTTTTTTTAACTTTTTCACTTTTTTTGCATCAACATAATTTCCAGTTGTAACATGAACAATTCCCTTCAAAAGTACTGGTTTTCACTGCTTTCTGTTATATGTTGGGATCATTTCCATGGTTTACACTGTAAAAATGAAACCAAGTCAAGGATATTAAAAAAGTATAGCTATTTCTGAATTTGATCAACAAAAAAGGCATTTAGAAAAGATCAGTTTTCAAGATTGCTATTACTCATCTCACCTGTTGTGGTTCACCACCTATTTTTTCTGCATACCCATTTTGATTTTTCCCCTCCCCTCCTCTAACATTTTCTCTTTTCTGAAATGCTCCATCAGAAATTCTCATAAAATTACACATGACGTAAAATGCCCACCTGGCAGAGGATGCCCTTTTGAAGCACAAAAGCTACCATTAACTGATTTTATCTAAAATCAGCTTTGCAGTTCAAATAAGAATTCACTTCTAAGCATTACTCTTAACATACTTGTTCAGTTCCCCACTCCTTCCCTCCCTTCTTTCCTTCCTCCCTCCCAGTCCAAGGAAGGCACTGTTGTGATGACAGGAGTCCTGCATGGGACCTGCTATCTTAGCTGCTCTGGTCCTGCTGCCAGGGTGACTTCTGAGTTGTGCACCTAAAGAGGCTGGCCAATGGAACTCCAGTACTTTCCCCACTCCCCTCTGATCTGATCCCTGGGCAAAGTCCATGGGTGCCAGGTACCTGAGTCGCATGGCACAGGCAGTCACTGTACTGACCCCTCAAAGTAACCCCCACTCCTGCCATCAGAACCCCACTCTGGTCCTAGACCGCCCCCTCAACCCTGACTCCCCAAAGCAAAACAACCCCCACCCCTTCTCCGAGTACTCAAAGTAGAATGGCGCTGGAAAGCTAAGGGTGGTGCACAGCAGGACCCTTTTTAAGCAGCCAGGATCTGGAGAACCTCTCCTGAGGTCAGGTCATGGGTTCATCAGCACGTCAATAGTAGTGCCAACTGTGAACTCATCTGGGGGTGTCAGATCATCATAGTGGAGCCACAGGTAGCACTCAAGCCAGATTTTCATGTTGAATGGCAACCCAGGCTTCCTCAGAGCGCGGCGCATCAAAGCAGAGAGCCCCCCTCCAGCTCTCGAGCACCCCCTGGGGGACCATGTTTGGCAGCAGGAGCACATCATCTTGGCTGGCATTCTCCTGGGAGTAGTGATAAAGCTCATCCCTCCAGGCGCAGCCAACTCTCTCCAGGGGTATGTTTGGAGCGAAGCACTCCTGATGGGGAACATTGCTGAAATACCTCTCCTGTAAGGGAAGGACAGGAATGAGGGCAGCCTAAGAGCTTCACCATCCTAGCTGAGTCCCACCAGGGCAATGACAGGAACTAAGTGACGCTTCTGCAGGGACGCAGCAGTGAAATGCCTCTCCTGAAGGATGGGGGAAGGAGGTGCTTTAAGACTTCTGCCACCATTCCCTGGAGTGGCCAGTTCCTACCTGCTCCATGTCCAACACACATTCCCTTATACTTCATTTTTTCAGCAAAAGTTGTAAGTTTGCACAAAAGCTCTGTGTCTTCCCTGTTTAACTGCAGGGACACCACCTGCGTGAGGGAGGATGTGATGCCAGCTCAAAGCCAGGGGGCATAAGAGATGTCTGTAGAAAGCACTCACAAAGGAAAGAGGAGATGCTGCAGCCCTTAGTCACTGCCTCTGAGCTCTGGGCATGCACAGTTGACTCCTGGAGCTGCAGGAGTGGCACAAGGAGATATCTGAGATGTGGAGGGGGGACATGGTCAGGCTGGGGGGATGCCTACACCCGGGCTGCTGAGGTGCAGAGACAGGGGGTTATGATTGCCACCCATGCCTCTGCAGAGCTGGCAGAGATACAGCAGAGATGGAATTTATGGACAGGGTCCTGGACCACTTTGCATCTACTTATGATAGCCCTGAGTGCCACAAGCGCTGCCTCCCACAGAGAGCCTGTAGCCCTCCTGGCCAGAGGTGGCAACAGAGACTGCAACCCAGCCCCCATGGCATGCTGTGCCCCATTGCAGAGACTCTTCTCTGGAGTGACAGGAATAGGGGTCCTACAGGAGGGATGCCTGGATAACAGTGGCGGGAGAATGCTCTCCACTGTGCACTGCCTGGGAGCTACCAGAGTGGGTGGGGGACTCAGGACAGGAGGAGTGGAGCAAGGGAGCTGGTGACCCATAGTTTGGGGAAGCAGAAAGGGCCCAAGCAGGACCCACTGTGGTGGGCGAGGGGAGTGGAACTGGGGTGCCTGGATGTGACAGGCTCCCGCCCAAATTACCTCAGCATCGCAATCCAGGTGACCGGCACCAGGCAGCAGGAGACAGCACCACCGGTTGGTCTGGGGTTCAGAGACCACATGCCTAAAACAGGTCCTGAGGCCAAGGCAAGCAGAAGATGCATCCAGGCACAGAAAATGGAGCTGGATGCTCTTTCCATTGCTGGAAGCTTCCTCTGGTGGCTCCTCTGAGGACTGGTGTGCCCGCGGAAGCAGTGTGTGTTCTGCAGTGGAGGCAGCTGGGAAAAACCCGGACACACTCCTGGCAATTGGCCGGAGGCCAGCTGTGCTCCATGGGACCAAAATACTGGGTGAACACAGAAGGGCTCCTTTGCCCATGGAGCCCAGAGGGCCAGATCAAATGTCAGCCCACCCAAAGCCACCAATAAGCAGTTCAGCATAGACACAAGCCCTCTCGACACCTCAGACCAAGGACCGCTTGGAAACCTGCATGTCAGGTGGGGCTGGCAGAGGGCAGCCCAGGGGGCCCTGTGGGCATTAGATTAGGGTGCATGTGACTCCCTCCATGCCTCCCCCCAGTGACCCCGCATGCCCCACTTGGAGCATCTACAAACTCAGAGCACGCTGATGGTGGACTGATGGAGCTGCAGATCCCATACAAGCACAGCGGGGAGCACCATGAAGCAGTGGCATACTTGGCCCAGTGTCCAGATGGGAGAAACAGAACAGAAAGCTGGCTCACCAGGAAGAGAATTGAGCCTGAAGGTAGGTGAGCAAAGGGTGCACCAGGCACCCAATCAACCCATGCTCAGAGGTGAACTGCTCAGCATGGGGGCAATGCTGTCTTGCCCACCACCCAGTCTGAGCTATTTAGGTTAAGTTTTTGGTTGTGCTGGTATTTACGGAATCTACAGAACAGTGGTGGGAACCCTGTAGCATCCCTTCTTGCCAGGCCCCATCATACAAGAAGAAGCTCCACCATCACAGAATCATAGAAAATTAGGATTGGAAGAGACCTCAGGAGGTGATCTAGTTCAACCCCTTGCTCAAAGCAGGACTATCCCTAACTAGATCATCCCAGCCAAAGCTTTGTCTAGCCAGGTCTTAAACACCTTCAAGGATGGAGAGTCCACAACCTCTCTGGCTAACCTGTTCCAGTGTTTTACTGCCCTCCTAGTGAGAAAGTACTTGCTAATACCTAATCTAAACTTCCCTTGCTGGAAGGACCCTGGACAGCAGGAGGAGTTCCAGGCCCAGTTGCATAGTGCACTGGAGCAAGTCCCTACTGCTGATGACATCTTCATCTAGGCACACTGGGAGCAATTCAAGTCCACTGTCCAAGATGCCTGCGCCCACATTCTTGGGTTTGTATCGTGAAGGAACCAGGACTGGTTTGACACCAGTGACGCTCAGATTTGTGATTTACTTGACTGGAAGTGTGCAGCCTTCATCGCCTGGCAAAGCCATCCACAAACTCGGTGAAAGACGGCAGTGTACCACCAGCTGAAGGCTGAGGTCCAGCAACGCATCTGTGACATGAAGAACAACTGGTGGATGGAGAAGCCGCATGTGATCCAGGGCTGACCAGCATGACATGTGTAACTTTTTCCAGGCTACCAAGACAATCCTCCTCTGATCACAGGATGGCTCCCGGCTCCTCAAGGACGTCTGCATTGGAAGAAGCAATTTGAACTCCTCCATAAATGGGAGTCCACCATATCAGAGGAGACCCTCCAAGCCGTCCCACAACATCCCATGGTGGACTCGCTTGGTGATCTTCCAACCATCGGAGAGCTGAAGCGGGCCATCCAACAAATAAAACCAACAAAGCCTGCAGGCCAGATGGTATACCCACAGCGGTCTACCATGCTGGTGGCTTCCGGCTCACATCATGACTCCACCAGCTTATCATCTGCCTTTGGGATGAAAAGGACTTCCCCAGGGATCTCAAGAATGTGACCATTGTAAGCATCTACAGGAAGGGGGACAAATCTTACCGTGGGACCTATAGGGCCTTGGATGCCCGTTGAAGTTTGTCACCATGCTGAGACTCCTGCATGACAATATGACTGCCACTGTCCTGAGTGGAAGTTCTGCAACCAAAGCCTTCCGCATCTGGACTGGGGTCAAACAAGGTTGCATGATTGCCCCCACCCTGTTCACCATCTATCTGACCGTCATCTTCCACCTTATCCAAGATAATGCACCATCTGGCATCATTATCCAGTACTGACTGGACAGGAAGCTTTTCAATCTTGGGCGCTTCTAGGCAAAAATGAAACTCACCACCAAGGACACATCCATGACCTTTAGTTTGTGGATGATTGCTGCGTGATGGTTCACTCTGCATAGGATATGCAAGCAACCCTAGATCTCTTCAATGCTTCATATAAGAGACTTGGCCTGTCCTTGAGCATTGCCAAGATCAAGGTTCTCCACCAACTCTGCCCCCTCCCCCCAGGCCAGCTGAACATCCCTTGCACTAGCTACATACACAGGGAGGCTCTGGAGTATGTGCAGTACTTACCATATCTCGGCAGCCACCTCCCTCAATGGACTGCCATCAGTGAAGAAATCCAGCCCCAGGTCAACTGCGTCAATGCTGCCTTCTTCAAGCTGCGACAATGTGTCTTTGAAAACAGAGACCTTCGGAAGTTGATGAAGGTTCTGGTTTATAAGGCTGTCATGCTGACCACTCTCCTCTACTGCAGTGAAGCCTGGACCATCTACCCATGCCACGTTAAGACCCTTCAGAGCTTTCACCAGTGGTGTTTGCATCAAATCCTGGGGATCAAATGGGAGGACCGCCAGACCAGTGCGAGCGTCCTCCATGAAGCTGCATCCACCAGCATCAAAGCTTTGCTCTTGAGAAATCAACTCTGATGGATGGGGCACTGCATCTGGATGTCTGAGAACTGCCTCCCTCACCAGATTCTCTTCTCCCACCTCTCCATTGGCCAATACTCAAAACGGCAGCCAAAGGAAACGGTACAAAGACATGCTCAAGGTTGCCCTCAAGCACAGAGGCATTGACATTAATGGCTGGGAGAAGCAAGCTGCTAACCATTCAGCGTGGCACCACCTAGTCCACCAAGCTGAGGCCACATGCTTCAGGACCACGGTTGCCATGGGTGACTTCAATTACCCGGACATCTCATGGGAGGA
>NW_017729005.1:8317597-8324932 GCF_001723915.1 Gavialis gangeticus
GGGGGCTGGACTCAATGATCTTCCAAGGTCCCTTCCAGCTCTAGTGTCTATGAAATCTATGAAGGTGCACACCACTTCAAGACCCAATGACTTGATAGTGAGGCAGAAGAGTGGCAGTGGAGGAAGGAGAAGGAGACCAACCCAGGGCTGTCAATGCAACTTCCCCAGGCAAACAACATGCCCCCATTGCCAAAGAACGTGTGCATCCGGAATCAGGCTCCTCAGTCACCTGAGGACCCATCAAGCCTGACAGATGCATCCTTGATTTTGAGGGACAACTGCCACCACCGACCCTCCTAGTGAGAAAGTTCTTCCTAATACCTAAGCAAACTTCCCTTGCTGCAACTCAAGACCATTGCTCCTTGTTCTGTCATCTGCTACCACTGACAAGTCTACCTCCATCCTCTTTGGAACCACCCTTCAGGTAGTTGAAAGCTGCTATTAAATCCCTTCTCAGTCTTCTCTTCTCTAGACTAAAAAGCCCAGTTCCCTCAACCTCTCCTCAGAAGTCATGTGCCCTAGCCCTCGAGTTATTTTCACTGCCCACCACTAGACTCTCTCCAATTTGTCCACATTCTTTCTGTAGTGGGGGGCCCAAAACTGGATGCAGTAGTCCAGATGTTGCCACAACCAGTGCTGAAGAGGGGGGAATAATCACTTCCCTTGACCTGCAGCCCAGTATACCATTAGCCTTCTTGGCATCAAAGGTACACTGTTGGTCTTCACTGTAACACCCAAGTTCCTTTTTGCAGAGCTTCTGCCCAGTTAGTCAGCTCCCAGCCTGTATTAGTGCATGGGATTGTTTCATTCCAAGTGCAGAACTTTGAACTTATCCTTATTGAACCTCAGGAGATTTCTTTTAGCCCAATCCTCCAACTTGTCTAGGTCACTCTGAATCCTAGCCCTACCCTCCAGCATATCTACTACTCTCTCAGCCTCATGGCATCTGCAAACTTGCTGAAGGTGCACTCTATGCCATCTTCCAGATCATTGATGAAGATATTGAACAAAACCAGCCCCAGGACTGACCCCTGTGGCACTCCACTTGATACTGGCTGCCAACTAGACATGGAGCCATTGATTACTACCCTCTAAGCCCAATGCTCCAGCCAGTTTCTTATCCACCTTACAGTCTATTAATCCAGCCCATACTTCCTTAGCTTGCCTGTAAGAATGTTGTGGGAGAACATATCAAAAGCCTTGCTAAAATCAAGGTATATCCCATCCACTGATCTCTGTGCATCCATACAGCCAGACATCTCATCATAGAAGGAAATCAGAAGGTTGGTCAGGCATGACTTGCCCTTGGTGAATTCATGCTGACTGTTCCTAACCACCTCCTTCTCCTCCAAGAGTTTGGAAATGGATTCCTTGAGCATCTGCTCCATTATTTTTCCAAGGATTGAGGCGAGGCTGAAAGTCTGTAATTCTCTGGATCCTCTTTTTCCCCTTTCTTAAATATGGGTACCATCTTTGCTCTTTCCCAATCATCCAGGACCTCTCCTGAACTCCATGAGTTTTCAAAGAGGACGGCCAGCTGCTCTGCAATCACGTCAGCCAATCAACCTCAGGTGCATCCTGTCCAGCCCCATAGACTTGTATATGTCCAGATTTTCTAAACAGTCCCTAACTGGTTCTTTTGCCAGTGTTGGCTGCTCCCCTCTTCCCCTAAGTGTTCTGCCAGGTGCAGTAGTTTGGGAGCTGACCTTGCAAGTGAAGACTGAGGTGAAAAAGACATTGAGTACTTCAGCCTTTTCTTCATCCTCTGTCACTAGGTTGCCTCCCCCATTCACTATGGGACACACATTTTCCATGATCTTCCACTTGTTACTGACATACTTGTAGAAACCTCTCTCGTTACCCTTCACATCTCTTGCTAGCTGCAACTCCAATTGCACTTTGGCCTTCCTGATTTCATTCCTGCATGCCCAAACAATACTCTTAGGTGTCTGTCCAAATTTCCACTTCTTATAAGCTTCCTTTTTGTGATTTGGTTTACTGAAGCCAAGCTGGTCTTCTGCCATACTTGCTAGTCTTCCTGCACATAAGGATAATTTGTTCCTCCACTCTCAGTAAGGCTTCTTTAAAGTACAGCCAGCTTTCCTGGATTCCTCCCCCCTCAGACTGGCTTCCCGGGGGATCTTGCCCAGGAGTTCCCTGAGTGAGTCGAAGTCTGCTTTTCTGAGGTCCAGGGTCCTTAACCTGCTGCTCTTTATTCTTCCACTCCTCAGGAGCTTGAACTCAATCATCTCTTGGTCACTGCTGCCCAAGTTGCCATCTACTAGTACAATGGTGGGCAAAATATGGCCCACAGGCTGGATCTGGCTCAAGAGGCCATTCTATCTGGCCCACAAGGTCCCTAAAACAATGTAGAAAATTAATATTTCTCTGCCCTTAGCTCCTGTAAAAAATGACAGGAACCAAGAGCAGTAGGACCCAGGGGAAACCTGGCAGTTTCTGGGCTGGGAACACATGGCTGCCCCTGTGCGGGACGTTTAGGTAAGTGGGGGGGGCACCCCAAGCAAGGAAGGAGTGTGGGAGGGAGGGAAGCAGCCCCTCCCCGCCCCACACCCGGTGCGCTGCAGCTGCCTGCAGCCCGTGTGGGGCTGCCTCTGCCCGCTCCTGACAGTCCCATGCAGGCTGTGAGCACCTGCAGTGTGGGGCACGGGCCGTGGGGTGGGGGAGGGGCTGCTTCCCCCCTGTGCTCAGCTTCCCCCCCGGGCTCCTTCCCTGCGTGGAGAAAAATGGCCCCTCGCCCACCCCATGGCTGGCGCCCCATGCTGCAGGTGCTCACAGCCCACGCAGGGCTGTCTGGAGCAGGCACAGACAGCCCCAGGCAGGCTGTGAGTGGCTGCAGTGCGGGGTGCTGGGGGGCTGCTTTCCCCACCCCACTGCACTCAGCACCACCTTTTAACCTGACCCCACTGCCAGGCTGGCAGTGGGGCAGGTTACAAGCTGGTGCTGAACATGGGGAAAAATGGCCCCTCGCCCACCCCATGGCCAGCGCCCCACGCTGCAGCGACTTGCAGTCTGCTTGTCCCAAGATATTGGGCCGTTGGTCCCAAGATGATGACCAGGGGGCAGGGCACCTGTCATGGGGTGGGGCTACCCATGCAGCCCTTGACAGCCTGCCAAAACTGGGTGAGCGGCCCTTAGCCCAAAATAATTGCCTGCCTCTGTACTAGTACATTCCCCAATTCTTCCCTGTTTGTGAGCAGCAGGTCAAGAAGAGCATGACCCCTAGTTGGCTGCTCCTGCACTTGCACTAGGAAGTTGTTCCCAACACCCCTCAAAAACTTCCTGTGTTGCCTGTGCACTGCTGTATTGTCCTCCCAGCAGGTGTCAAAGTGATTGAAGTCCCCCATGAGAATCAAGGCCTGTGATTGGGAAATGTCCTCTAGCTGTATGAAGAAAGCCTCATCCACCACTTCCTCCTGGTCTGGTGGTCTATAGCAGACCCCCACCATGACGTCACACTTTTTCCTCTCACCCCTGCCCCTAACCCAGAGACTTTCAGCAGATCTATCACCAGTTTCATACTGGAGCTCTGAGCAATCATATGGCTCTGTTACATAAAGTTCAACTCCTCTTCTCCCCTGACTGTCCTTCCTGAACAGTTTGTACCCATCCATGCCAATGCTCCAGGCATGCATGCTATCCCGCCAAGTCTCTGGTATTCCAATCATGTCATGGTTCTTTAACTGTGCAAGGACTTCCAATTCTTCCTGTTTGTTTCCCAGGCTCCATGCATTTGTGTACAGGCACCTAAGGTAACTAGTCAATTGTCAGGGCCCTGTCAGGATCAACTGTAACACCCAAGAGGAAAGGGGTAGGATGTAGGGAAGAAGGAGCCCCACAGAAGACGCACCAATAGAGTTGCCCTGGGCCCCTAAAGGAACCACTGAGCACCACCTCCAGGAGTATATCAGTGAACTACAAGTCGTGCTGGGCAAATAGGCTCAGGTGTGACACAGTTCAAGGAGGCAGGGCACACCTATCAGCCCATACAGTGGGTGTGAGCCTGTCACACTGGGCCCCAATGCCAGGGCCATCAGGGACACTGCCCCCCTTCCAGAGCTGATCCCCTCCCCCACCCCCAGCCCTGACAGTTGCCCCATGTATGCAGGCCCCCCAAGTGGTTCCAAGCCAGTTCTGAAGGGGTGCAGGACCACTTGGCACTGGGGTGGGGCGGGAAATGATAGCCCATCAGCCCACCAGGCCAGGCTGTTGCTGGGACTGTGTCTTGGAACAGAGCCCACAGGCCCCAGCTCATCTATCCACTAGCCAGGTGCCCTGGGGGAGAAAGACAGAATTTTATTAGTAGATGTTTAGGATTGTGAATCCAAAAAGATGACAAAGCCAATAAGGAAATATAAATCGCCTGAGCAAGGGACTAACATTAGAGAGATGGGGGTGAGGAGGGGAATGCAACTAGGTTACAGAGAATACAATGTTAGCCAACTAAGCCCCCTGGTGGCCCCCCTGCTTGCCCAAGTCCTGCTGCAGAGAAGCAATGCAGCTTTGGCAGGAACAGGCAGCCCCTGGGCTCAGTCTTGCTGGGTGACATAAGCCCCAGGCATGGCTGAGGGTCCTTGAAGGGGGAGACCAGGGCCAAGCAGTTGGAGGTCCCATGATGGAGAGCCAGAAGTCCATGGCTGCAGGGTAGGATGTATCACCAGAGCATCATCTCTGGTGATACGTCCTACCCTGCAGCCTCCTCCTCACATCCCCCACCCCAGCAGCTGCCTCCTGCCCCTACCCTGCAGCTATCTCAGACACAACAGTGGGTCCAGAATCACCTAGCTGTCCAGCTCCTACATTAAGTCCCATGAGTTGAGGAATTAGTGTGCCAGGTTGAAAGCCCCCATACCCTGTGCCTCCCTTCCAAGCTTTTGCGTTTCCATTCCTCCTGACCCCAACCTCCTCCCCCTTCTCCATTCTAACCATCCCTTCTAGGTTATTTTGTCCCTTTCAGAAACCTCCTCTGCCCCCACCAAAGGTTTTCTGGTTTGTGTCAATGGGAAGAGCGACAAAACTGAGACACAGGCAATGTTCAACAGGTTTTCTTTTTTAAAAATAATAAAAGTTTGGCAGCTGCAACATTTTAAACTAAAGGCATGTCTATTCTTCGTGCCACATTCCCCTGGATCCCGGTGTGTGCACCTAGAAGGGAGGGAAGAGGGGAAGGGCAAAGTGTCCAGGCAGCCTGGGCTCTGGGTAGCACTGCCTAAAATAGAGTGCCAAAGGAGTTCAGGGCAGGAAATGCATGGCCCAGTGCTAGGGCACAGGGACTCAAAGCCCCTGTGGCCGTACTTATCCAGGTAGCACTCCAGGTCCTCAAGGGTGAGGTGGTAGTTGGCCAGGGCTTCACAGATCTGAACTGCCTGCTGCTGTGCAGAGCTAGTGCCCCCAACTTTAGTAGGCAGACTTGTACACTCCCCCATCCCTGGGCTGCTTATGCCTGACCTGCCATGCCCAGTCTGCGTGCCATATCTCCTCTGCCCAGGCTTCATAGAAGACCTCCCCCCTGGGTAGCCATGTCCTTTGTCAGCCATGTGAAAGCTGGCAGCCTAGTCTAGGATGCTTGGTGGGCAGCCCTGTGTGGGACATCCAGCTGCTGGCTCAGAGGCACAAAGCCACGTAACCAGTTGCCAGGTGGTTGCATGTGATATCCCACAGCCTCTGGTGCAGGTTGCTCAGGGCAACCAGCAGGACATACTGCAGCTCCTGGGTCTCCCTGCTTCGGCATGGGTGGGGCTCTAGGCAGTGGTCTGGGGCTCTTCTGGAAGCCAAGGACTGGGCATGGGGGAGGGTCCACAGTGACATGGCAGAGGGTTCGAGGCATGCTTGCCCATGCCCGGCAGCCAATCAGAAGTGGCCTGAGCATCTGGCTATGCTTGGCAGTCTCTGGCAGCCCAGGGAGTCCATGGGGCATGCTGGAAGGATAGGCAGGAGCATCCCCAATGTGCTAGCCTCGGCTACTGCAGACAGCCTTCGTGCCCTCCCTGCCTCCCCCACCAAAGGGCAAATGTGCATATTGTTTTCTACCAATGTAACCTGGGCCAGAAAACAATGCAAGTTCAATCGATTCCTCCTCAGGCTTTTTGAATGTCTGTACTTAGCCATACCATCAAGCAGACCAGCAGTCCATAGCCAATTAGTCTCAAAAGGAAACAGACCTTTCTGTATGTCTGAAAAGCAGCTGCATGTTGGTAATCATCAACATATAATGCTCTATACTGGGCTAACCAAAGACAGCAATTAATTATCTTGTGCATTATCTTTATACTTCACTTACCCAGAGATGCCAGGTGCAATCACCACAACAAGATCTTTTTCACTTGTCTTTGCTTTACAATGAAATCTCCATTCATTTAGCAAGCCATGCACAGAACTAGTGTCATGATGAATCCTGTTAGATTTATATCTTTGCGGTTCAAAGTCTGTCACAGAACTGTCTTCATAAAGAATGTCTGCAGAGCATTATCCCAGCTAGATTATCCTAGATCTGCTTCAACCCCAGTTAAAGCATTTGTGGTAACATGACTGTGGCTTCACTAATCCCATTCTTAACTTGGATTAACCTTCATCAATAAAGAACAGTTTCAGTGACTGAATAAAACCATATTGAGGCTGGTTTAACTCAAAATACCAACTGTATACATGGGAAAGAAAGGCCAAGGGAAAACTTTAGAATGAAGTCTCCACAACACCTTTTCACCATGTGTTAGTAGCTGCCCCTAGCACTGACTAAAGATAAAAAGCCCACATGTTTTTCATCTGCATATATTATTGGAATGTGGGAATCTAACTAGTGTCTTCACAAAGAACTGACCAAACTGAGTCCTCAGGCTCTTTGGGAAAGAACTGTTTGTCCTAAGAGGACACCATTTGCTCATGGCACACAGTTAACACAGAATAAAAATACAGAGAAATACATAAATATATAATTTCAAGAGCACTTGTAACTTTTGATATTTCAGATTTTTTTTTTGCTTGCCATTTTACCAAGGACAAAGTGACCGTGAAGAAGTTGTAACAATCTCATGTGAATTTAGTATTCAAAACATTTAATAAATTTCTTCAGCAAATCATTTTTAGATTGCAGTTCATTCAGAAATTACACTATATATTTAATGCTGTGTTGGGTAGCTATGTATGTCATGTAGTATCATTTCTCTTCCAAGTTATGTATGGATGCCACCCAACTAAAAAAGGCACAAGTTCTATACTGTGAACCTTTTAATTCCTTAAAAATTGCTGTTGCATTTACCCTGCTAAAGCACAAGCCCTTGAATGTTTGCAGAAAGCAAAAAAAAAAAAAAAAAAAAAAAC
>NW_017729005.1:8324943-8327309 GCF_001723915.1 Gavialis gangeticus
GATATTGAATTTTGCTGTTTGAAATGGAAACTTCACAACATGAAGAAAGAAGCCAAACTCAACAGTGACATACATTTTCTAAGCCTATGCAAGAAACACAGCATGATTCCCAGAGTACTGAACATCTACAATCTTCTAACTACTATACGCAACTCCAAATGTGCTTCACAACTATGCAAGAGAACTTCAGAAAAACGTAGAAATAATCTACTCCATAAGAGATCAACTCAAGAAGAAAATCAACACATGCTGCAACAATTTAAAAATGAAAAATCCAGATATCTTCCCAAACATTACACAACGTATCCAAAAAAAAAAAAAAAAAAAAAAAAAAAAACCACAAAAAAACTTCAAAAGGGCTGTAAATAAAATTCCCACTTCAATTTTATATGAAAGTTCCCCAAAATGTTTTCTACCCTTCACTAGGCTCTAATGGAAACCACATCTTTTTCTATAGCACCCGTCTTCCTTAAGGCGTGCAGCAGTGGGAGCACCAGTAGCAGCTCCTGCCACCTTCTGAGCTTCTGGATATTTCATCTATTTCTTTCCCAGACATCATAGCTTCCAGCCACATAGCACCTGACTCTGCAGGACTCTAATACTTCATTCACGCAGCTGCCTTTCTATCATAGCCTTGAACCAGTTATTTCTCCCTGCTTCAAACTCCCTAACTTCCTTTAGCTCCCTAATTCCCCAGGACCCTTTCCTATCTTCATTCCTTCCTCTCCTGTTCACTCCTTTCATACTTCTTTCTTTAATTTGCTTGTCACTATTTTCCACTCTTCATGTACTGGAGCTGTGCTGTTCTGACTCCCTGATTGCAACTGGAGTATTTTTAGTGCTCCCCAACAAACCCACCCCAGGTTGGAAAGCCACCCCTGCCATGGACCTGCCAACCCTTCCCCACACCCCACCTCATGTTATTTATTTCAGGTTACTTGTGGCACTCCCAGCAGTAGAGAATACTTGCAAGTGCTGCTCCGGGTTTAGGCTTAAGTAGCATAAAGTTAGATGAAGCATATAGAAATCCCAGAAAACTGAGACATCATCTGGGAAATCTGGAACGCTACCCCCGCCCCCTCCCCCCTGGATCCTTGCACAAGTCAGCAGGGGCACGGCCGAGTGTTGGGTGCCTGCCTGCATAGCGCACCATGCTGCTCTGACTCCCGGCCAGACTGTGCCCTGCACTCCTGTGTTTCTGGGATGCCCCTTATAATTCCCAACAGCTGGCCAGGACCAGCCTCTGAAATCTGGGACTGTCTCGGCTAAAATGGAACATATGGCCACCCCACTTAAAGTATACTGCCTAAACCTAAACTAGTTCCCACACACACGTTTGACTCCAAAGCTAGGGATACGCATAAATCACTTATAAATAGGTATAAGTGATTGGAAACTGGTTCAAATCTGTAACACAACACAAGTTCAGTGCAAGTGAACCACTTTTAAAATGTCTGAAACCGGTTTAAAATAAGCCTGGATGGATGTAACATCAGACTTAACTGATTTAGGTTAAATCAGTTTATTGAACTTCTGTCCCAGATCCCTTCCAGATTCAAGTTAACTCATAGTCTCCTAGCATCCAATGATGCTTTGCACCTCCCCCACAAACCCTGGCTCACAGAGTGGGCGAGGTAGCCTTGGCCCATGCTGTCTGCTCCAGCTAAGCAGGGAAGCATGCTCTAATGCCCCGCAGCAGGAATGTAGTTGCATTTCTGAAATCAAAAGTGAATGTCTGTTCATTTGCTTATCGGTTCAATCTATTTTATGCTTAGACTAACCTGCAAAGATTGCACTGATTCAGCCTTGGGCTTTTTGACTGTCTATACTTAGCCTTAGAGAGCAAGACTGTCTGGAGCTCGTTTTAAGATACATACTTCTTTGCCAATACAAATATTTTTGGTCAATACTTCTTTAAGCATTTGCAGACTGGTAAAAACAGTTGAAATTAGCCTAATTAGTTTCCAAAATGACATTAATAATGGTTTAAACATATCTTCAGATGGTAAATCTTTCTTCAAAAATATTTAACACTACCGAGTAGATCAGGGCTTTGCTGGTCTTGAAACAAACCACACAATTTTAGTGCAAATATAGACCAAAAAAACCCCAAAACAATGTACACAAAAGCAAATACAGATGTCATTGTATTGCAGAAAGGATCAGTCAGTCATACACATGTATCTGCTTAATCGCTTGCTTCCTGAGTTGTTAGTATGTGGTACTAATGAGTCATTATATTCTTGCTTTTGTCACATAATGAAGCTCCTTCAATCCAGGAATGCAAAGCTTCAAAGCCCAACTACAAAGCGTACTAGCTGCCTTTGTTACTGCTTTTCATTCTCATAGTGCAATATGTATCACTG
>NW_017729005.1:8332309-8346340 GCF_001723915.1 Gavialis gangeticus
TTTTTTTTTTTTTTTTTTTTTTTTTTACTTTAGTAGGAGTGAAAGCAATATGCAGTTTTTGCAACACTGCTTTTTGTGGTTACTTACTCACTCTGTTGCTCTCATTTTCCTATAGAACTGAATTTAGAAACAGATTTTTTCCATTTTCTAATGAAATCTTCTAAATAGGGAATGACATTGTTACTCTTCTCATTCTCTTGCTAAAACAGAACATAATAGTAACTGAAATAAATGAACCCAATAGCTACCCAGATACTATTATTTTTTTCAGTTACTCTGGTCTTATAAGCTTAAAACTTAAATACTGACTAAAATAGTTAAAAGATACAATTCTTTCAGTCAATAGTCTAAATGATATAAAAATCAATTTTTCACGGCCATGTGACATTTTATGTTGGCAACTAGACAAGAAGTATGAGCATTTAATTGGGACTTCTAAGACTATAAATAACTACAATATACCATCATTATACAGCTGTTGTAGGAAGTCAGGCTTTTACGGTGCAGCATGTTATAATAAAATGAATCATTGACCACTAAACCAAGTTGATATTAGCAACAATTCTTTCATATCTTGTATGCAATTCACAATTTTCTTTTAATGCTAAAGAGGGTAGCCTGCTTAAATAAATAACAACAGAATCCAAAAGCTAATCACAACCATGCTATCAAAGTACAATTTTTCATTAAAGCATTTCTGAAATTTTCTTTTACACAAATATCTATTAGATAATAAAAAATAGTACAATTAATAATTCTATGTTCCTCTCATTAAATAAACAATAAGATTTTTTGTGGATGTTCCTTAGCAAAAATGTTATATGGAGTAAGACCAACAGATCAACATATACAGCTTTATATGTGAAGATTTCATGAAGCTTAGAGAAAAAATATCCTGGAAATAAGTCAGCAACCACTGTTTTTCATCTTTTACAGTAATCTGTATTCATGAAAGAGTGAGTGGAAAATACTGCCAAATTACAATGGTAGCATTTTACAATGATAAAATATTCTACTCAAAGGTAGAAATGACTATTCAAGGTGGAAAGCAGTAAAGAATTAGGTGCAACTGCTGGTGAAAGAAACACTGGCAGTTCACTGAACCACAGACTCCAACCTCAAGCTCCCTTGTTGTTACCCTTGAATGGAGTTGAACTTAATTCCAGTTCTTCGTGATCAAGTATTGTCATTATGAAACTACCCCCATAACTAGTTTCATTATGGCAGTCTCCAAAGAAAAAGGAAGGACCAAAGAGAACCAGAATGTATCCTTTTTCTGCAGGTAGTCCCCTACAGCACTTACTTGAAGAAGCTTACACTACTGCGGCCTACACAGTGCATGTGATGCCTAAGCAGAGGAATTCAGGTCAAGATATTAAAAGTTGGGTGCCTAAAGTTTGGCACCAAAATCTATAATCAAGGGAAAAATAAAAAGCCCAGTTTTCAAAAGCATGCAACTCTTACAGAACTCAATGATACTAAGCATCCCTAAAACAGCAGGTCACCTACTTCAGAGATTGAATTTGAAAAATATATCCATCTTCATGGCTACCAATCATTCTATTACATGAGCTGGAAATTCATGAAAAACCCCCAACAACCCTAAACATTTTCCAGCTTTTAGAATTGAAAATTGCTTTATTTTTCTGTTAAATCTTAGGAATATGAAAACTACTGCAGTTACTTAGAAAATAAAGTTTCTAAATGGCATGTTTAAAAATTCTAAGCAATTCAGCTCAGGAGCAGCCACACCACTGGCTTTCTATACCACAGGATCTGTGCTCCTAAATCACTTACACCTTTATGAAAATCCTACCTCCTGATTTAGTCACTAAATCAATCATAACACAAAAACACAAGGTATTATTGTAGATCATTCTGAACAGAAAGTATATCCAAATAAACTATTGATTTTGTTTGATGAATATTCATACACATGTTTTCACTCAAGCACCACCCAGCATCAACTTTACTTAGAATGTCTGTGCTGTATTTCGCTTGGCCTTAAAGAACTGGCTGATACATAAAGTTAGCTCAGCTAATTAATTAAAATCTACCCTTCCTTCTCTAGAAGCTAGTTTGCTTTAACTAATGTATGCCAAAACAAATATTTTTGTTGGCTTTATCAGAAGTCCACCATTATTCTTAAATGGACATTGAATTTATCAGCTTTTCCTAACTTTTTAAGGCATGTTATTTGAAACTGTTCCCAAGACAAAATTTCCATTACAAGGAAGTCGCTGCAGACTTTCCAATGTGAATTCCAGAGGCAGCATTATTCAGGTGTTGCTATAAACTGCAAGAGTAAGATTAAGGAAAGCTACAGTTTGCCAGTATTAGCAAAATCTGAATCATTTTCAGTAGGCAGAAAAACAGCTTATAGATTTTCAGTCTGTTTTCTAAAATTTGCTCACCTGAGAGTTTCATGGGCAATTTGGCAGGAACTGCTGCACCTAAAATTGCAGCAATACTCTACGCAAGAACAGCCCAACCTGAGACAGAAGATTAGAGGGCAAAGGCCAGGAATCTGAAACAACTCTGGTTCCATGGGAAAAATTGCATGCTTAAAGGGTGTAATCTTGTGAATGTATCAGTCACCATTCGGATGGGTTACATTTGAAAATGTAAAATAGAAAGAATAGATACTAGACTGTTGCATCTAAAGGACAAGTTTTCATATGATGAATGACTGATAAAGCTATGGATTTTACTGTGAACTGAGCTGTATTTGATTCAAGTCATACTTCAACATCAGCAGACCTATACGTGAAATAACAATTCATGAAATACAGACATCATGACCTTAAGATATCCACAATGGTTGTGTGCACAAAATTCCTATGGATTCCTGTCAGAAACTGTGTTGACGGCAAACTCAGACAAAAGACGTTAAACTTTTGCTTCTCAAATTCCAGTCCAAACCTTTACATTCCCAAACATATTTCATCATGAAAAGTCTCCAACACGAATAAAAATTATCTCCCTTCAGATCACAGAATACATGAAAAACACTTCTACATTTACTACAAAAAATACTTTCTTAACTACCAACCCTTCAGTTAAAAAAAATTGAAAAACAGATAGGTTTTGCATATATGCTGTGCAAATTAAGAAATTGGAACATTTTTGAACAATGGGGAGGAAAATACTCATCTGCCAGTTTTCTGGGAAGATTTCTGACCACTCAAGTGCTTGAAATTGCCACATTACCATACAAGAACAAGACTTGTCTTCAAATGCAGTCAGGAAGTTAACCAGGTAGAGCTTTATAGGTCAAAGATAAAGATTTAAAAACTCTACCCAGAAACAAGTGCAGCCTGCAGAACACAGCCACAGTATGTTTGTTGCACAAGTTATGTCTTAAAGGAGTAGCAACACTCCACACTAGCCAAAGTTTCTGAAAAATCTACACATGGAATGGAAAATAGGACTGACTGATTTCAAGAACAAGGTAACAGAAAAAGTGGAAACAGTGTTATGATCCTTATTCAAAGGCTTTTCCAGCTGGGAAACTGTACATAAGCAAATAAAGATGAGTTAGTGCAGTAAATACTATTTACCAGTAGTCCATGTGGACAATCTTAATATTCTCCTACAGTGGCGCTATGAGCCACAGGTTATTCGAACTTCATAAACCACGCAGAAGAGTCACTACCAGCATGAACTGAGAGTGTCCCCATAGGAAAACAGTATGTAGTACTGAAAACTAGTGCACTGTTAGATTCACATCCAACTGCATAACAACTTCTGTATATGGACATCCTCCAAAAGGAAGCTACATAATCCTCTTGAAATTTTATTCTGAAGTAAATGGGAGCTTTGTAGATGCAACAACTGCAAGGATTTCTCAGGAAAGGGGGAAGTTATGGGGAAAAAAGGAGGATACATCCTAAATGTTTATAATCATTTATCTATATTAATGTAGCATCTAGAAGCCAGTCATAGACTAGGCTGTCATGTTATGAAAAGAACAGGAATGATCATACAGGAGACTGAAGAACAGTTTGTTGTTGGTGGCGAAAAAAAGGTAAGAACAGCAGACATCAAGTCCTACAGTAGTTCCCTTTTTGCATAACTTTTGACATGGTTTCTAAGAACTAATCAGGATAGCCCCAGGTCTGAGACAAATGCCACACATTTGTACACCAGCTATAAAAAGGTTGTATGTGGAACATCTTTGTGACTGGTTTGCCATTTTATGGCGCCATAAATTGGCTGAACATGTGGCATGTTGCAATTTATGGTCAGTTAGCTTCTGCCAGGGCCCTAAAGTGCCACCCTGCCCTACCTTCTGCCTGACTTCAATCTAACAACCTCTCAATACATATTACAATTATACCCATCAAGAAGCTGGATATTTTTTCAGGAGATCAAGCTAAGCATTGGTATTGAGAGTGAGGCAGCCCTAGTGTCTGGGACGTAGATGCCTGATCCACAGGTTTCGGTTAGGGGAAGCCCTAAGTCCCAGTTTAGCCCCGGCAGTCTTGCAATTAGGATTTGAGGAATTTTATACCTGGCATGGCAGGACACAATGTTTGCAATGAGGCATAAAATTCCTCAGATCCAAATCACATCATTATCTTAACATCTGCCAGAGGCCTAAGAGTAACTAGTTCAGAGAGGCATGAGCTTTTGTACGGTACAGTCTATTTCATTAGATACTATGTGCCATTTCAGATAATTTTATATATGTATAAGCATATCTATATGCTTATAATAAATGGGAAGAACCTTATTTTGTTCACATGTAGTACCATTAATAAATAGGGCAATCACTCTCTCAGACCATAAGCTCTGTAAGGCAGTGGACTCTCTTTCAGCTTCTACAATGCCTATCATAACAGAGCTCTGAGTACACCTCAAAATGCTAATGTAATACAAAATAATTTTTACTGATTAACTGGTGGTTCAGCAACAGAATAGAGCAGTTCACTTAACATTTTTTAGAATATTTTGTATACAAGGTCACCAAAAACATAGAAGAAGATACTGAAGATTCATGACACTTTCATTAATTAATACCTATTTTGTTAGAATTGTTTGTGATAATACGTATTGAAACAGTACAAGGAGTATAGTAATTCTTCAGTTGCTGACAACACTGGTGTAGTATGGAAAAAAAGAATCAGGTCAAATCACGGATTATGATTGTTTAAAAGTTTCAAAATCATGCAATTAGCTTAATTATTGCTCACTAATAATTGACCATGCTGCTCCTTAGAACTGAACAATGTAACTAAAAGCAACCTTTGGAACTGTCATACTATCTTCAAACAGGCAATTAAAGTGAAAAATGAGAGTGTGCATAACTCTCCCGCACTGTCTATTAATAAATAAACAACACTACGTACAAACAAGGGCAAGACAGTAGTATTCAACCTAAACATTTATCAACTCAGTCATGTCTTCATTTGTTTGCTTCAAATGCACTCTCCTATTATACTGTGGTCTCCTAACTGTGATGATCTTCTGTCTTGAAGAGAGTTCTTTCCTATGCAAAAATTACAATTTCTCCCTCATCTGCCATGAAAATCCTTTTTGGGTTAATTGAAATTAGACGGTAACAAATATGTGTGTGTAATTATGAATTAATGGGTAGAGGATCATCCTACTGAAGTGTTTCTACATTCTGCAAGAAATCTGTGTAGTAAGGAATAAGGTCATCAGAATATGACAGTAGGTTGCCACTTTGATTTGGGATAGGAGGCCCCTCTTTGCATTATCCCTTAGAAACAATCACGATTAGTGACGTGTAAGCATATATATTTGTTTGCTTGCGCACACATGCAGAGAAATTAGACAAATGAAAAACGGACACAGAAAATGTGAAGAATAACCATGGCTAAAGATGTTCACAGGCAATGGATATATTAGATATTGTTCTACCCACCTTTTGTACCTATTTTATACTGGTGTACAGTAATTCCACTGACTTAAGACTGTTGATTTACACCAGCTCCAAGCTGAACAAAGGCAGCAGGTTTACAAAAAGAAAAAAAAATGTTGATTTTAATTTAAAAAAGGAACATACTCAGAAAAATAAGTTTAATAAAATAGGGATGGCCTTTATATACGAGAATATTATATGCTATACACACCATAGTAATACCCTCAGCATCTCATGTCTGAGATTATTATAAATGATACTGTAAACTGGAACCTTAATTTCCATTCAAATGGAAAGTAATTGCTGGTAAATAGCTGCAGAGATACAAATGTCATATATTGACTTCTCATGATCTTCTAGATGTAGCTAACCGCAAGTGCACTTCATAAGCTATGATGCTTCTCCACTTATTATGTTAATTAGTTTTTATTTGAAACATATAATTATTGCTGCTACCCAAGGCAATAATTAATGGCTACTTTTAGTGGGTAAAATATTCATTAATCAAGTCAACAGACAAGAGACACACTCACAGTTGGAAAGGTCCTTACAGAAAAAAAGAGAAATGAATCTTCTGGGACTTTATTTAAAAAAAAAAAGGTTAAGCCTATTCAACTTTATATAGTTCAGATACAACCAATTACTGCTGATACACTGGACTATGCTGAAGACTGGAACCAAAAGTTAGGAAGCCATTTTACTAAAATACCAAGTTTTTCATATCTATGTCAAAGGCTAACTGAAATAGCCATATTGGTATGTCAAAGGCTAACTGAAATATCCATATTGGGTATGAAATATATGAAAATACAAGTTCTTATCAACTTACAAAAAGATAACCAAACACAATAAACTTTATATGAAGCTGTCACCCTCTAAAATTGCTGACAGATGAATATAATATTTTTGCTCCAGCTACATCATCACTTGCCCTTTCTTTTTTCTGATATATATGGTCTTCCAAATATATTTAAGTACGAAGGTAAATTAAAAAATCTGAAATTCCCAAATTATTTTTATTTAAAAGGGCAAATATAACATTTTAGGATATTGCATTATCCTATAATAATGCAGCTATCAGTCTTTTAGCTCTGTCTCCAAACAAACAAAATAAAAGAGTTAATTAACAAGTGCTGCTTGTTCACAGAGACAAGAACGGTGGGCACTTGTCCCAGAGGGTGTTCAGGCTGTGGAATAAACTCCCTCCAAAGGTGGTGCAATCACCTACTCTGGAAAACTTCAATAGGAGACTGGACAGTCACCTTGCTGAGGTCACCTGACCCCAGTTGTCTTTCCTGCCTAGTGCCAAGGGGCTGAACCTTGCAAGGTCCCTTCCAGCCCTTTACAATCTATGAATCTAGTTATGCACTATATCACCATTATCGATCTCCACTAAACAGCCCCCGCCATAAGATCCGGCTTAATGTCAAAACAACTTTCTAGCTTCTTGATGTAAAACGCAAGTTGATCAGTCATCGATTCTGCAGTTTGCTCTGCTACAAAGCTAGTCCTGCTGACAGTATTTTGTAGGCAGATCCCCAAATCCTTGCAGAGCCCTACCAAATTCAGTGGGAACACAGGTTCTCTCAGAAGTTTGAACTTCTCTATCCATTATCTCCAGTCTTCTGCAATTTATTATTTGTGTCTTTGTTTTTTTACATAAAATATGAATCATGCACTTCTGTGCAACTAAAAAATTGAATAACTGCTACTGAAAATGACTATCTATTCTCACTCTAGGATAAGCAGCAGGCAATTATTTCACAACAGTTGGGCATCCTATTAAAAATACAAAATTTATAGTCTTGTTGTTTTAACTTTTTTTGCTTAAATACTCAAGAGCTTGTTTGACTATCGTTTTAATAATGGAAACCTGGCTTAAAAGTCTAGAATAAATCAAACAATATTAATTTAAATCATGTTTAAGATATACATCTTGACAGTTCTGATACTTACAGGATTTGTTCCCCAAAATAGTAATGATCTCCAGGAGTTAAAATAATTTAATTATATCTCAACTCTATGGTTAACTAAACTACAACTGAACCAGAGTGGTGCATATTTCATTTGTAATGTCAAAAGATCTTCGTTTTAGACTATCAACATAGCACTAAATTTTGATCTGTCATTGAAAACAGGTCACTTCTAATTTTGGCTTGGAAAACTGAAAAGAACTGCTAAAGGCAAAGGTGGGTAATATTTCACATGGTAAATCCCTCCAGCTTTTCCTGAATGCAAAATGGAAATCTTATTGACCTAGAAATTATTTACTATTTATTGACACACATGCTAATAAAAAGGCCTTCAATGCATCAGAAAGAAAGAGTTTGTATTTTGCTTTACAATGTAGGAAGCCAGTCTGTTGCCCTAGGATTAGTGCTCCGCAACCATATTTCCCAATGGCTAGCCAGAATGATCCAGCTTGGGTTTGGCCAGCTACAGCATGGCACAAGAAAATAACCAGCCACCTGGGCGCAGCACTCCCTTGCCCTGCCACTGAGCACTGCCAAAGGCCCAGCTCAGCAGGCTGGATTTGGCCTGTGGGACATAGATTGCCAACCTCACATGGTCTGTCCAGGAGCTGGCAACTAGTAATACAGGGATGAGGGAAGGAAGAAGAAGAAGAAAAAAGAAAACAACGGTCACATCTACATGTGCATTAGAGTCTTTTCTAATGTGCATTAAATTTAGTACCTCCAATGTAAGGTACTAAATTAATGAGCATTAGGGTTGTGTTAATGCACAGTAGAGCATCTGCACACTTTTTTAGCAACACAATGCACAGTAGACTATTTTACTGCACATTATTGTAATGTCCTGGTTTTTTTATGTGATGCTTTAATACACAGTAAAATAGTCTACTGCGCATTAAAGTGCATGGTGTAGATGCACTCATCGTGATGCAAATCAAGCCAGTTCTTTGGATGCCAAATACCTATACTGTCACAATCTTTGCACGTGTAAGTCTGATCACTGCATTCCTATTCCTCTCATTCTCCATGAAAGAATGGAAATACATTTTACTGTAAATAACTCTTCCAAGGCCTGACCACAACCACTGTGTCAGATCCAAAACTAAACACAAGTACCTGTTAACCACACAGATATCAGTGACTTTGTTCCAAATTTCTCTCCTTTTCTTCTTTTACAGAAAAAATATCATTACAAAATCTTGTGCAACCACTGTTTCATATTAAACAGAACTCTCTATCTGTTCACAAATAAATCAGCAACTATTTTATTTAGGATGATGGGAAGATGTAGTGCCACCTTTATGAAAGTGCATTCACTGGGACAACAACTAACTCTTGCTGCAGAGCACAGCTTCAAGTTTGACAAACTGTCACAGCTCTGTTCAAATAATAGTATTAATGACACTGCTTTTCTAGCATTTGTACATCTTCCATAGTAGTTCTTGAAAAAATATTCAAAGACCAATCTTCTCCATGTAGATAATGCACTAAAGATCATTTAACTTTAAGATTACCAGTTTAAATCAAGCCCAACAGCTGTTTGGTGCCTTATGTGAATTGATTTGGTGATTTCACTTCAGTTCCTAGTAAATCCAAGTTTACAGGATGGGAAGAAACCACTCTCTGTCAAAACTGACACCAGTAATTTGCAGCCTCAACAAAATGCCAAAGCTCCACTGTGTTTTTATCTGTATAGTTCTTTCACATCAGCTATGAAACCCAGAAAGAGGAAATAGGTTAAAAAAAAAAAAAAAAAGGGCTTAAATTGTCTCTGCTTATGCTATAGCTTAGTCCTCTTTAAGTAGAGGACTTCATGTATATATAGTAGTCAGTCTGGTTCCTTTTATTAGCATGGAATCCATTTAAAGCTATGATATAAAAAACCCCAAGCTGTCTATGGTTCAAGCTTGAAATGGAAGAAGCAGAGTTGAAGCCATCATCAGGGTTACTGTTACATCATCATCAGTTACTGACTCCTAGGCTAGGTACAGATGGTCAAAAAGCCTGAGGCTGAATCAGTTCAGTCTTTGCAGGTTAGTCTACAATGCACAGATTAAACTGAAACAGAAGTGAACAGACATTTACCTTTGACTCAAGAAATGCAGCCACATGCCTGGAGTGGCTCAGGCCAGAAGCCAGGGGCACTAGAATATAGCTCTCTGACTATGTTCACTTCCTCTTCCTGCTGGCCCCCAAGGTCTCTGGGATTTGCAGTCCAGAATCACAGTAGCAGGACTGTGCAGGGTTGCTTACTGCTTCCTCTTCCTGCTTTCAGGTGACTGGGATTTGTAGTCCACAGCTGCAGCCAGCAGTAAGTTTGAGGAGGGGAAGGGGTGTTTAACCCCTGCTCCTTGGGCCCAGACCCCAGCTGGGGTTTGCCTGGGAGAACGCAGTCTCCCCGTTACAGGCTGGGCTGCATCCCCAGCTGGGCATGCCTCCCTGCCCCCCACCCCAGCACTTTGTCAGCTAGCCCTCAATGCTCCAGCTAGGGAGCAGAGGGGTGGAGCCAGCCTGGCTGTCTGCAGCAGACATCACAGCCCAGCCCAGCACTGGAAAGCCTGCTGGGATGCTGGGGGACTGTGATTAAACTTGGACCAGGAAGGGGCCTGGGACAGAAGTTTCATAAACCAGTGTGACCCAAATCAGTGAAGTCTGATACTACATTTAACCGGTTTCTGATCATTTAAACCAGTTTATGTGTAATGTCTGTCCCTAGCCCTACTGACTGTAAGTAGCAGAAAGGGTGAAGACTTTGCCGTAATGCTGCTGTTGAAAGGTTCAACAGCTGAGAATGACGACTTTAGTTTAATACAGCATTTCCCAACAGGTATGCCGCGGCACACTGATGTGTCATCAGGCACGTCCAAGCATGCTGCGGCATTTTGGCTGGAGCCATGTCCCCCCTGCCTGCTGCTGCTGTGGACGGGCAGACAGATAGACTGGGAGTGGGGGGCTTGGCTCCAGCCAGTGATTCAAATGCTGTGCCACTCGCTTCCCACCACTCGGCGGTGTTCTGCCACTTGCTACCTCCCCCCCTGGTCTGCGGTGTTCAGCCACTCACTACCCCCACTTCCCCCACTCGGCCAGTGTGCTATGGGGTGGGGAAGGCCATATAAGTGTGCCATGAGGTGAAAAAGGTTGGGAAATGCTTGTTTAATGGGTTAAAAATAAGGTCCTTACTAAGAGTCAAAAGGAAAGATGCTTGTGCTGTCTTAGCTTAAAAATATAGTTTTGTGGATGGTTGATTAAAAAAAAAAAAAGTAAAGAAAAATACTATGGATTTAAAATATTCACACAAACAGTGCATACCAAACAAATCACTTAGGATATAATGTGAATAAAAAAAATCAAATGTTAGTGACTCAAAAGAAGAAGGTATTAACAAGTCTACTTCACTGCCCAAAATGAATTCAATGCAATGCAGAAAATAATACAAATAATGATGAAAAATATATCAGGTTTTAAAATGTATTAAATTTTGACAGTCTATAAAGTATTTTCGGCACAAGGAAATTACTCTTAGAAATGTTTTAATTAATAATTACTTAACTTTATGTTAGAGGGTCCTCAGAATCAGACACAAAAATGGAAAAAAAACCCCAAACAAAGTTTTATGCTCAGGAAAGTCACTGGGTTCAGCTTCATTTCCACTAGTGCTGATACCATAGTGGCACCTTGTGGTCAGCATTATTGTAACACTCAAAGTAAACCAAGCAGGAGAAGAGCAGTGAAAGAAAGAAGTAGGAAAATATCCTATAATTTTATATAAAGAAAACTCATTGCCTGAATAGCGGTAAGGAATATGTTATATATCCTTTGATATATGATCCAACTCCTTCAGGTTTGTTTGTAAATCCCATCTTTTAAAATTATGGAACTTATTAAAGGCAGGGGAGAGTTGGTTGCAGAATTATTATAGGAAGAACAAAACCACTGGGAATTTCAGTACAGTAATAATAAGCTGCTCTGAGGTTGTCCCAGCATCTCCAGTACAGGTCACTGTTTTCATCAGCTTTGCCTCAGAGTTAATATTTGAAACACAAATGAAAATATCTATTTTTTTTAATTGACTGGATTCTCTTTTTAGTTTGCTGAGTGAAGGAAAAACAGAAGTTGTTCCTTATAGACATGGTTTTAGGCTCAAAGTCATTGACAAAGGATTTGTTTGCATTTGAAAACTGGCAGATCATTAAACCTTTAGGCATTCTCATTCATTTGAAAAAGAAAAACTAAAAATATTTGAATATATATATAATACATATAATTAAAATAATATCTAGAGTATGTATATAATACTTTAATATTATATTAAAGTATGTGCCCTCTTTTACAGAGGTCAGGAATGCCAAGTGATCAGAGCACAGGACTGATAGCCATAAAACCTAGATTATACTTCTAATGCTACCAAAGTCTGGTTGTGTAATACTGTCAGTTACAGAGGGCTCATCCCAGACGCTGTCTGTACTTACACCCTTGTACAGTATTTTTATATGTCGTTTTAAACTTCCAGGTTGCTAGAATCAGTTTCTTATACCTGCACAGAGAGGAAAATGGAAGCTTATAGGAGCATTTCAGTCTTAAAATCATGAGTATGGAAATTTAGAGTGAAGTGAGAGTGTAGAATATTACTCACTTTAACATGTACTTGAACTTGAACAATTTAGCACTTGTTTCTTCTGGGTTATTTTTCCTCAAACTAATCTTTCATTTGAGGTGAGGGAGAAGACTTAACTATTCAATTTGTAATAGAAATATTGAGGCACAAGCCTTTTTAAAAAAAAAATCGGTTATCGAGTAAAAGCAGATCACTGAGCTCATCAAGATCCCTTAACATTACTACAGAGGTTTTTGAGGTCAGGCATATTCTTTACAGATGAATATTCATGTATAATCATGATATGAAGTCATAAAATACTACATTCAGAATAAACATGTATGAATCTCCAAATATAAAGACAAAGAAATTGGAATAAATTGCTGCTCCTGTGAAATGATCACATTTTTCACAGAAATAAAGATGGAACAAACAGCAGTCCTCCAATTCAGCATTCACTGTAATACATATATATGATGACCAAAATGCATAAAAATACACATCATTGTTGCATGGCACAAACTAAATCAAAAGAAAGGCATTCACTGAGTCTGCCAGAATCAATTATATTCATTTCTTTACATTTCAAAGGATTTAATATCAAATAAGCAACAATTTAAGCATTTTTATCACTTAAGAGAAGGTGCCCACAAATGCAATCTGGAATGTAAATACTGCATTAGAAATTTTTGTTATTTCATATATCTGATACAAGGTAGAGGTGTAGGAAGGTC
The DNA here is from genome assembly GCF_001723915.1 of Gavialis gangeticus. Lineage (NCBI taxonomy): Eukaryota > Metazoa > Chordata > Crocodylia > Gavialidae > Gavialis > Gavialis gangeticus. Next base: position 8,345,498 of record NW_017729005.1, read on the forward strand.
TTTTGGCTTCTCTCTCATGGCCAGAAAACCTGAGCAGAAACTGACCACTGAGATATTATTGATTTACATGTTCACATAAAAGGACTCCAGAAAGATCTTGTAACAGATCTCATCTGAAATAACAGGAGACCTTAAGCATGGTAAATTCACCATGAGCTCAACTCCACGTATGGCAGGATTATCTTGAGAATTAACTTGAAGAATTTGGGAAATTCTTTGGGAAAGCGCCAACAATCCTATTTTGCTTGGGCTGTGATAAAGGACATAAGCTATAAAAATGAACAGCTTGTGTCAAGCACACGATATCAGTGCCAGTCTTTCCTAAGGGAATAAAACAAAGCCATGAATTGTGAGAGGTCAGTAAGAAGGTTTATTTATATATTTTTGCACGCATGGAGTGGTTATACTTTGTAATCTTGGTGCCTGTTTCCTACCAGACAAGCAACTGCTTCATTGCCAAATCAGTACAACTTCAAAAGGTACTACTGTAAAACTTAAGAAACACTGTTAAATTAACTATATTTACAGGGTCTGTAGAACTTTAATTATAGGCAATCCAGAAACACTAATGGATCCATTATTTCACTCAACTTTCAATTACTGCTTGTCAGCAGCTAAAAGTGGACATCAGTAATTATAAAAAAATTTTCAATTTATTGTATATTCTGTAGATATGTTGTGTGAATTTCGAGAAGAGCAGAGATAAAGTGTTTAATTCAACATTAAATATGAATGCAGTTTACTATGATGATCTTTAACTCTTTAAAATGGTGTCCAATATCTGAATCAATACATTACTATATATCCCGGGGCTTGTCTGAGGCCTCCACCCAGATGGAGCCC
>NW_017729005.1:8346351-8347524 GCF_001723915.1 Gavialis gangeticus
TCAGGTCCCTTCTGACCCTAGAAACTATGAAACTACTATCAAACCACTAAAGAGATTGTTTTTTTATTGTCATAAAGCCTGGTAATTTTAAAGTCACTATCCTTTATAACAACTATTTGTAATCTTAAATCCCAAATTTGTTGCTAAAGTGATATTTTCCTTCACTTTCCCACATATGTATAAAAAGTATCTCACTAGGTTTATTGTATCAATGGAATTGTAAGGACATCAGAGATTTTTAATTTAGAAAACTAATTACCGGTAAAACAGAGATATAAAGCATATAGTGAAATATCTCTATGAACAGACACAAGAGTGACTTAGAGACATTAAAATGTTAACTCATTAGCTTTAAGAGTAATTGAAATTTTTATGAATGCATTTTATTCAGATGCTAACACTGCAGTTAGTTAGATGTATTGCAGACTAGCTTTGAAATATTACTCATTATGTGATTATCCAATTGGATGACACGCATTTTGAAAATAGCTTACTTTCAGCTTTAAAAATAACGACTTGCCAACAATTTACATATGCTTTAGGTATGAGATTATAGATGAAAGAAATCCACACAAAAAACCTCTCTGCCCAGTTAGATCAGTCCACTGAACATCACTTTTTAATTAGTCAATCTGTCTCTAAAAAAACCTTTCAAACATGTTCTTTACTATGTAAATGATAATCTATCAGAAAAAATAAAAACTGATTAATTTAAAAGATTCAAACAGGCAATTCCCTTGACAAAGAATTTATTTTCAAAAATCGCCTGTACATCAGGTGCAAGAAAGTCAATTGCAATTATACTCAGATGATTGTTGTAATTGCAGTCATTTCTGAACATTTTTTACATGCAGTCTAATTTAGAATAAATTTTACTTTTTGTGGGAGGAAATTAATATACATATTACGACTGTGAGAGAAGTTAAACAAACATGTTCCACCCAACTTTTCTTCAGCATTTTATTTCTTCTATCACCTTAAAACCTCTATTAATTCAAATAACGTATCTCTACTCAGCACAGTTTTGATTATTCTTTATAGCTGCTTACAGACATAAAAAAACTCCCCCAAAACAGTGCTTTGCTTTAAGTTTGGTGCATCCCTGAAGAGGCATTGTATTAGTTGGACCGGGCTCACCCAACATCTGTATAGATCAGGTGCTTTAGTGGGGTT
>NW_017729005.1:8352524-8356126 GCF_001723915.1 Gavialis gangeticus
TATACATATTACGACTGTGAGAGAAGTTAAACAAACATGTTCCACCCAACTTTTCTTCAGCATTTTATTTCTTCTATCACCTTAAAACCTCTATTAATTCAAATAACGTATCTCTACTCAGCACAGTTTTGATTATTCTTTATAGCTGCTTACAGACATAAAAAAACTCCCCCAAAACAGTGCTTTGCTTTAAGTTTGGTGCATCCCTGAAGAGGCATTGTATTAGTTGGACCGGGCTCACCCAACATCTGTATAGATCAGGTGCTTTAGTGGGGTTTTTTGTGCTTTTATCTAATAGCTGATTCAATCAGCTATTAGATAAAAGCACCGAAACCCCTTGCTGAAGTACCCAACCTATACAAATGCTGCAGAGCTGAGTCAAACTAACAGGCTGCTTCTTCCAGTAAAGCACATTTCCCCCCCACGTCTGTTAGCAGCAAACAGTCTTTTTTTTTAAAGCTATATGAGTGTGATCATCTCTTACCTTGCAGATTGTTATTGATCTGCAGAGAAGAGCACACAGATGTCTGCTAACACCTCTGTTATTTATCCTGACTGAAGTCAGTCATTAGATTATGTGTTAACTCTGATGAGATGATAAAGAGAATCACTGATGGTGAAAAGTGATGCGATGAGGGCACTATGACTTAAGAGAGACTAAGAACTGAGCATCTTAAACCAGGGGTAGGCAATTATTTGGGCCAAAGGGCCACTTAGGGAGTTTTGGTGAGCTGTCAGGGGCTGGGGCTGCGGGGAGAGGAGGTGCTTTCCCACCCAGCGACACCTCATAAAAACTCTCTAAGTGGATATACCCTGGGGCCTGGCCCTGCACCATCACCACCTGGCAATCCTGCAGTCTTCATGGAGACTAACACAGGACCTGCATGAGCAGGGCATCCTCAGCTGGGCAGATGGGATGGGGATGCAGGTGGAGAGCAGCATCTGGGAGCATGACAGGTGGGTGGGGCCAGGACTGTAAGGCAGGACTGTGGGGCAGTGACAGCGCAGGGGGCCCAGGCAGAGCCGCGATTTGCTCCTGGCATACCGCTGCCTGCAGACCTGGCACCCGTTGCAGGGACGTGCGGGCAGCAGATTGTAGCTCTGCCTTGGGCCCCAGTCCTGCGCTGTCGCCACCCTGTGATCCTGCCCTCAGCCCCAGCCCCACCCAGCCATCCTGCTCCCAGATGTTGCTCCCCGCTCACCTGTGGCCCCATCCCATCCACCTGGCCGAGCACACCCTGCCTGCAGGGATCCCAGGCCAGTCTCCATGGAGACCCTGCCCGCCTGCTCCATCTGGCACCCCCAAGGGTGTGTGGGGTAGAAGGCCCAGGGTGCCTGGATAGTGGGGCCAGGTCTGGCAGTAGTGACAGGCAGAAGGAGCCACCACAGCCGGGGCTGCAGGGAAGTGGAATCCAGCTGCTGTACTTCCCCAGCCCTACTGCTGGCCAGGGTGGTGGGACTGAGTATACATGCCATGACCAGGGCTTCCCCCCACGCCAAGGCACCTGCCACAGGCTGGATAAAAACCCTTGGTGGGCTAGATCTGGTCCACAGGCTGTATTTTGCCCACCCCTTCCTTAAACCATCTCAAGCAAAAATTGGCAGAGTCTTTGGCTATAAGCTGAAAACGAGAAGCTTAAAAGCCCCATAAGACAGTCCTGCCTGTTCCAGGATTTCCTTGCCCTCTCTAGTTCAGAAGCCAGAAACATAAATAGACTAATTTAAAAAAGTACTTGAAATAGATTTTTTTTTCAGGAGGAAAAAAACCCCTACACATTATCAAACAAGTTGGAATCTGTTGATGCCAACTACTGATGATGAATGCAATAGTACTTTTCTGTATGGGTAAGGTGCATGTTAATATGAAGCAGTTAAATCAAGGGCCTCAGTTTGGCTAAGTCATAAAAGCTTCAGGCACCACTTAGCACAGGTTTTCCACTGCATCAACTCAGAAGCTGTGCTCACTGCTCTGCAGTAGAGCTATTGCCCTTGCTTCACACCTCCTGAGTATACTTGTATCTCCTTTTCCATGACATAATGTAAAAAAATCTTTTAAGTGAATTCAGTGTTGTTGAAAGGTATAGGAGTGACAGCTGCAGAAACTGAAGCCCTACATTTTATTCATAGAACAAATATAAAATATTGGCAGTGGCAATACAAACTCTCCTACAAGCACTGTACTGAGGGACTACTTTTCATGTGCGCTGAAAAGAGAACAGCTCGTTCTTCATATCCATTTAGTCCATGGCCTTTTTATTAGGATGATCAACAGGGCTTTTAACTGATTTATTTTGCCATGTGGATACATGGATTCTGGACATGAACCCAGAGTATAAATTCATTTCACAGAAACTCTTTGAATAAGCATCAGGCGGCAATGGGTTTTGGTCATTCTTGTTATGAACTAGGTTTGAGCTAATTACCCGGTAGTAAAAGATCTGATGAACTGGAATGAGTTTGTATGAATCCTTCTCATACAAATAAGGTTGCTGATGTCCATTAAACCTGAGACCCGAATGAGAATTTTAGATCTCTAAAAATCTAGTTATTTTCCTTGAAAAGAATGCACTGAAAATTTAACTGTTATAAACCAGTTGCTAGGGTTAAAATGAATAAGCCCTGTTTCTGTTCTTCATATCCACCACCTAGAGAAATTCACACCCCGCTATGCTCACAGAAGTTAGAAAAGGTCAGTAACAATAGTTTACCTCCCTACTTCAAGAGCCAAAAGGAGACTCATTCCCCAACTGACCATTCATGACGAGAAAAGGAAAGGTTTCTTATCTTACGTTAACTACGATTCTTCAAGACGGGCTGTCCACACAGACAACACTATTTAGTGTCCATGTTCCCATAAGATAAACTTCTCCAATTAGCAGGGATGGAAGGTGGGTCATGGAATCTGCATGGACAGCACACGTTCCACATAGTGGGATCTGACCTGTGACTGTTGATCCAACCTGCAAATGTGGGGCTTCAGTGGTGTTCAGCAGCAGGAGGTTTTGGCAGTGGTTGCTTCCACCACACCTGCTGCAGAGAAAAGCAGAGGCTGAGTCCTAGGGCCCCATCTACCTGCCTCTCACCCTAGCTGGATCATTCCAGCAAACAGCCTGAATAGGTTGCTAACCGCAATCCTTAGATGCAGGGGTAGCAGTGGACATAGGCCTTCTGAAAGTCCAGAAAGACTTCGACACAGTCTCTCACCCCATTCTCATTAAAAAACTGGGGGACTGTGGTGTCGACACCCACACAGTCAGATGGGTCACCAACTGGCTGGAGGACTGCACCCAGAGAGTGGTGGTGGATGGGTCACTTTCAACCTGGAGGGATGTGGGCAGTAGGGTCCCCCAGGGCTCGGTCCTCGGGCCCGCACTGTTCAACATCTTCATCAGTGACTTGGACGAGGGGGTAAAAAGCACCCTGTTCAAATTTGCTGATGACACTAAGATGCGGGAGGATGTGGGCATGCTAGAAGGGAGAAATAGGCTGCAATCAGACCTAGACAGGTTACAGGGGTGGGTGGATGAGAACAAGATGAGTTTCAGCACTGACAAGTGCAAGGTGATGCACCTGGGGAGGAAGAACCAGCAGCATACCTACAG
>NW_017729005.1:8356546-8365779 GCF_001723915.1 Gavialis gangeticus
TGCTGGCTCCTACCTTGGGGGTCTTTAAGAGGAGGCTAGACAATCGCCTTGCTGGGGTCGTTTAACCCCAGTACTCTTTCCTGCCATGGCAGGGGGTCGGATTTGATGATCTGCTCAGGTCCCTTCCAACCCTACAAACTATGAAATGGTAGCTTTGTATGTAAGGACTTAAACTGTGAAAACCTGGTGAAAAGGTAGGCCTACAAAATAGAGGTATGTGGGATGATACCAGGAATAGTCACTCTTTGAAGATGCTCACATCTTTCCCATGCTTGTCATGTAACTCCTCTCCCTATTTCATGCTGACTGCCACTGCACCATCCAGGGTAGAGAAGGGGGCCCAAGAAGACAAAAATCCTTACATGCTTGCTGGATAAAACAAGAAAGTACCTCTATTTGGAAATGCTCTATTAGTTTTTTCCAAGGTAGCAGGCCTACATTGTACTGGATCAGGTAGTGGGATAGTAGTGTCTTTTAAGCTCTCCAGGAGCAGACACTGGTATCGTGTCTATGAACAGGTAGATTGGAGCACTAAAGAGAGGATAGAGTTTATTTTTTTTAAACCTAGGAACCTGACAAAGTAACAATTGATAATGATATGTCAAGAACATGTCAATGGGGAACTGACGCTGATAACCAGGAATCTGGGGTTTCTGTTTGCCATGAAAAACACAGATTTTCTCCTTTAATGGAGAAATATGCAGGAAACAGCCGATTTCCTCTTTCAGACTGGCAGAGTTCCAGCTTGCAAGAGGTTGCTTGAGGGGGGTGCAGCAGCCAGGGGGCACTATGCACATGTGTACATGCACACACATGCACGTGGCCAACAATACAGCCAGGCAGTGGACAGCAGCTCCCCCAGGTGCCTACAGGTAAGTCCATGCGGGGGATGGGACACATAGGCAACATGCAGGGGGTGAGGGGGAAGGAGACTGAGGTCATCATGGTGAGGGAAGAAGTGGGGTAGGGCAACAGCTGGGGCTAGGAGTGCTGCCCAGGTAGGCCAGTGCCTGGGGCCCAGGGGACCCAGCCAGGGAGTGGGATGGAGCCATGAATGGCTCATGCAGGGTGCAGCAAGAGGGCTGGCTCCGCAACACTGCGCACTACCAGGAAGGGGGAGAATTAGGGGGGCAAGGGGCATGTGTGAAGAAATCCTTCTCTCTGCTTCTCACTTGGGTCATTCCAGGTGGACCCCCCCACCCCCGTTACTTTCTTTTTTGTTCAGGCTGGCCAACCAGGTGACCTGGTTGGATAAATTCCTGAGGGGAGCAGGGAATTCACGCTCTTCCTGGAGGTGGGCATTTTGAAAAGTAGCAAGCACCATGCCTCCAGGTGACTGCCTGGATGATTCTCTGTAAGTAAAGACCTGGAAATTAGCCAGGAGTTAGGATGTATGTCTAGGCCAGATGCATTTTTAAAGTATTATCATGTCCAAGACTGTATAAGTACTGATTAATTATGTTTGCTCAAAGTCTATTCTGACTTCCATGTTCTATCCTCCCAACTCTCCCTCTGATCAATAAAGGTACCAGGTTACAGTGTGCCTTTATGTGGTACTGTAGAGGGGGAGAGGCAAGCCTTTTTGCTTCCAGTTTGGCAGGCAGAGCTTGTCTGTTTATGCTCCCTCAGTCTTACCAGAGGTTTATGCTTGGGATGCTTCAGGCTGAACGAGGCACCCAGAAATATTACCTGTGGGCAAAGTAACCCCAAGGTTCCCAGGGTCTGTGTGCCCCAGGCTGCACAGAGCCCTAACCAAGACCAGTGCCCAGGTGGTGGCAGGTTGTTCTCCAGGAAGTGGGACAGTTTGCTGTAGGCTCTCCGTAGGAGATTCCTGAAGCAAGGTTTTTGGGCCTGGCAAAGTAAGGCAGGTGGCTCTGTGTAGTAGCACCCTCTACTGTGCCACCACAGCACGTGCCCCATAGATTTGTGTGCACGGTGGGGAGGATGCAGGATGCTTGTTGTGGGGCTCAGGGCTTCCCACCCTGGTGTCTCCTGCGGGGCCTCCATGGCCTAGCAGATGGGATCCATCATGGGAGAGTGGAGCAGGGCAGTTCAGTACCATCGCTGCCACCACCACCACTGGGAGCCCCACACCAGCCATGCTGCCATGGCAAGGTGTCCCCTGCCTGCCTTGCAGCAGTGGGTATTGCAGCACAAAGTTACGCCCCACCACTGCTGTTGGGCAGGCAGGGGGTGCCTCACCATGGCAGTGGGTCTGGCATGGGGCTCCTGGTGGCAGTGGTGACAGCATTGAGACTCTCCACCCTCCTGTGCCAGATCCTACCTGCTGGGCCACAGAGGGCTCCAGGGAGAGGGCAGTAGGGCAGGCAGCCCCACAGTGGGCAGCCTGCATCCTCCTCCCCCACCACCCCAGGCTCCACTCTGGCCATGCTGCCTGTGAGGGGGAGAGGGGACTGCGCTCCACACTTCACTTTGGCCACAACAGCTGCCACCTCCCATGTGCAGCAGCCAGGGCTCGGGTGCTGCGGGTCGGGAGTGAGAGGCACCAGCAGTGATGGGGTCTTTAAGAGGAGGCTGGGGTCTTCAAGAGGAGGCTAGATGTACAACTTTACTGGGGTTGTTTGACCCCAGTACTCTTTCCTGCCATGGCAGGGGGTCAGACTCAACGATCTGCTCAGGTCCCTTCCGACCCTAGAAACTGTGAAACTATGATGTGAGGTAGGGCTGTGGGTTGGGAGTAAGGGACACTGGCAGGGCCAGGGGGCTGCTGGTTGGAAGTGAGGGGCAAATGGCACAGGCAGGGGCAGGGCTCCACTATTATCAAGGCTGCTCAGCACCACAAAGCAGTGGGAAGAGGGGCAGCTGCATCCACATTCTGGTGAGCAAAGGGGGAACTCTGATTTTCTATGATAAAAAAACCCAAAATCAAATGCCAAAATTCATAGGTATTTAGAATTTATTTTATTAACATAATTGGGGCGCGGGTACGCTTCCAAACTTTTTTAAAATTGTAAATATAGCAATAAAATATTGTGTCCAACTGATACACACACACACACACACTAATGGCATTTCACTTTAATCACAGAAAAACATGGATTTGGGGGGGGGGTTTAATCAGAGTATTCTAGATCTTTTAAATAGAGAAAGCCAGGATCCCTGCTGATAACTAATCCACTCAGGTCATCTAGGCCAGGGGTTGGCAACCTTTTACTAATGGCAGGCTGCAGCTTATGACTTAGGAAGTGCCATGGGCCACTGTTCCCTCTGGCTTCTCCAGCTGTCCTGGCTCTGTGTGGAGGGTCCTCTAATGCAACCTCAACCAAAAAGTCATGCTGCCAGCAAGCATGGGAAAGGAGAATTTGGAGTGGCTTTTTTGGCACTGATGGTAACCAGACTGCAGACAGAGGGAGAGCAGACCTATACACAGAGCAGAAACACTGGAGTGGCTGGAGGGGATCATTGTACCATTAGCAAAATACAGAACCCCAAACATGGGCTGAATTGGGCAGCTAGGAATCAGCATGCCATTAAATAAAACTGCCCTTTGGAGGCCAGATCCAATCATTTTGTGGGCCAGATCCAGCCTGCAGGGCAAAGGTTGCCAACCCTGATCTATGCTTTCTTTTCCAATTCCTATTTAAAATAGCTACAAGAATACAGATTAGCATTTTTTAGAATTGTGTAAAAGATTCGACAGGAAACAAAGGTTATTATTTTGGTCCAAATCTTGAAAATGGGAAGCACAAAAGTCTGGAGAAGAAGAATGGGCTTGTAGAACGAACTGGCATGAGGAGCTATGGGTTCAGTTTCCCAATTTGGCACTGAGTTCCCATGTAACTTAGAAGAAAGTTCACTCTCCATGCCCCAGTAGGTAAAATAAAATTAATAGTTCTGCCTCCTCTCAATTTTTGCCAGCCTTAGATATCAAGTTTGTCAGGACAATGACTTTTTCTTTTATTTATTTGCCTGGCAGAATAACAGAGAACTTCCCACTGGTCTACGTGAATCTTTACCCATACTTTTAGAATATGAGCCCTGATAAAGGAAGCTGACATGCATCCTGTATTTACCTCTCAAGAATTTCATGCTGAGGAGTGTTTCTTTAATTCAAACCCACAACTCCACCCAAAGAAAACAGACAAACAAAAACAAGCCAAGAAACTCAGTGAGATCCTATGAACATTTTTGTACATCTGCTGATGAAAGCCAGGATCCACAGGGAGAGTGAGGACAAGTCTACCAGTACTTTGAGAGGTTTTGCTTTGAGCATTGGAGTGTGAAGAAGAAAAGGGATAACACTGTTGATTTATATTACTGCCAGCAGCATTAAACCTTAGAAACTTTAAGGTGCAACACTGTAAATAGGATGCATGAGATTCTTTTTGGTACTTAAAATGTACCTGTCAGCATTGAATCCAAACACTACTTCAGTCACTGGTTCTCAGAGCTGGTGAGAAGAACAAAAAATTGTATTTATAACTAATCAAAAAGCTGCACTCCATTTGAATTTGCTGTCATGTTTCTGGCACAATATCTGGCTGAAGCAGTGCAAAGAATGTTATAGGCCTGGGGAAGGCACTGAAGAAATACAAACAAATCAATGAATGCCAGCAGTGAGAGATAAACAGTTTCAAATGCTTCATGTAACTAGAATCATTTTGCAGCCAAATTCATCGCCAAGATGAAGACTTGGAAAGCTTCTGTCAGACTATTTCCAATTACAGTGCTTTATGAAAACACAAGGGATACAGTATGCCTTGATGAGAAAAACCAGAGTATATATAAGCTCATCATCCTTGAGCAAAAAGCACTGAGGTAAGTACTAGTTGTTATGGATACGTCTGCATAAGTAATGGGTGTTATTGCTTTCATGCTTCAGTTTTCACTTTTTTTGTATTGGGGAAAAAGGAGAGATTTACATTTTATGTTATAAACTTTCCTATGCGACAATATGTTCTTGCACTGGCAGTTGGAAAAAATACCATACAATTTATGATCACTCTTGATTTTTTTTAAATGTAAAACTGGGGTTGTTAAATGTACCAATATTAAAATTACTTTGCAAAATTCATCACTAATATCATTTTAATCAATTTGCTTCCTAATGAATTTTGAAGCTTTTTCACTTTGATCAGCAAATAGTTAATACACAAAATTTCCCACTCACACAATTGTAATTTTATATGACGAAATGAAAGTCTTATGACTAATTCATTTTGTCCTAGAATTTTCTCTCTCATGTTTAAAAAGTCAAACTGTTTCCAGATAGTCAATGGTATCCTGAGAGAGACTGCACACACATAAAAAAGGTGACGTGACCAACCTTGACAGAAAACTAGAAGTTGAACCTCAGGTATCACCATCTGTTAATTTCCCATTGGATGGATGGAAGAACTGAAGAAGTGAGAAAGAACTTAACGGGTTTGATCCTACAGACCATAATCAGACAATACTCTCATTGATTTTGCTACTGATACTAAAACATAAAATGTGAAGCCTGTGTAACTCTGTAATTTTTTCTCCACTACCTATCATTGGCTTCAATGGGATGTCTTTGTGTGCACTGGTAACCAGGCAAATTATCATCATCGTAATTGTGTGAAAAGTTTAAATGTCAAAAGTTACATGAAATAGAAGTTAGGCATACAGACAATTCCAATTGTTCCAGCTATAGAAATCAGCTTAATAAATCCAACCATGAGCCTTAAACACCCACATAATATGCTAATTAAATGAAGTATACAGTTTTTAAAACCAACCAACTAAATCACGGATTAAAACAACAATAATAAAAAATTCACATGGTAATTCATAATTTTATTATTTTGTTGCCTTAAATTAGAACTCTCTAGAGGACTAAGCCATCACTGCTGAAATTAAACCAAACAGGAAAAAAAAAGGTTATGTAATAATCATAAACAATTACCAATGAAAAGATTACATTAAAAAAAAAGACTGCAAAGTCAGCTCCAACACTGAATGAGATAGGGTTCCTATAGAAGAAAATACTGCATAATCACATAAAAAGACTGAATTAAAATTAACATACACAAAGATGTGGTGCATAAAGATTGCCTCAGCAAGCTTATCACCGACACTTTCTAGCTTTTAGGTGCTCCATGATCCTTGCAAGCTTAATGTTCTTTTAACAGTTTTATTGTATTTAATTTTCTAAGCTTTTAAAAAAGGAAACTGAAACATGAACCACCCAAAATACACTTTCTAACATATGCAGCCACATTAATCATTGCATGGGTCATCAGCAGAGCTGTAACCATGAGAACTAATGCACAGACTTAATCCACTTAATTAACTGTAGGCATCATCCTTTTAAGAGACCAGAGATGAGACTGACTTTGCTAGTATATTTCACTATTATTTGCCAGATATTTGGAGGTATGTAAAAAGGGTATTATTTCTTAACCCCTTTTACATGAGGCTGATGTCATATTTAGATTTCAAAAAAAGCCTTTAACTTGGTCTCCCATGATGTCCTCATGGTAAAATTGGGGAATTGTGGCCTCAACAACATTACCGTCCAATGGCTGGGGAACTGGCTCCATGATTGGACGCAGAGAGTGATAGCCAATGGAACAGAGTCAACAAGGCACATGGTGACCAGTGGCACTCCCCAGAGCTTAGTACTTGGACCAGTACTCTTTAATATATTCATAAATTATCTGGATTCAGGTGTCAGAAGCGGACTGGCCAAGTTTACAGACGACACCAAATTAGGGGGAAATGCAGTCACACTAGAGGATAGGCTGGCAATTCAGGCTGACCTGGACAGGCTTGCAAGGTGGTCAGATCAAAACCTTATGGACATTCAACACAGAGAAATGCAAGATGCTCCACCTCAGGAGAAAAAACCCACATCATACTTACAGGCTTGGCAGTACTACATGACCAAAAGAGATTTGGGTCTGGATTGACCACAAGATGAACATGAGCCACCAATGCAATGTAGCAGCCAGCAAAGCAAATAAAACTGGCTTGCATCTACCAATGCATCTCAAGCAAGACCTAAGAAGTCATCTTCCTGCTTTACTCAGCCTTGGTGAGGCTGCATCCAGTTCTGGTCTCCACACTTTAGAGAGGACATGGAGAAGCTTGAGAGATTCCAGAGGAGAGCCATGTGTATTAGAGGTCAAGAGAACAGGCCTTATGAGAAGAGGCTGAGAGGCATGGGACTCTACAGCCTGGAGAAGAAAAGGCTCACGGTTGACTTGGTGGCAGCCTATAAGTATACAAAGGGTATGCATTAAGAACTGGGAGAACATATGTTCACCAGGGCACCCAAAGGAAGACAAGGGCTAACAGTCACAAACTGCTGGAAGACTGTTTTAGACTGGACATAAGGAAAAAATTCTTTAGTCTCCGAGTCTCCAGAATCTGGAATAGACTCCCTCCAAAAGTGGTGCAAGCACCTACTCTGGATATCTTTAAGAAATGCTTGGATACTTATCTTGCTGGGGTGATCTGACCCCATCTGACCTCCTGCCCCTTGGGCAGGGGGCTGGACCCGATGATATTGCGAGGTCCCTTCCAGCTCTAATGTCTATGAAATCTATATTCCCCCAGGGTGCCCCCAGGGTGTCTAAAAACTGAGTCTGTAACCCAGGCCCTAGGCAATCAACCTGACAGAGCTCACAGAGCCCCAGGGCTCACAGTAACCTGGCATTTTAGAGTGTTTTTCCTACAAGCCACAAGCAATGAAAGCTGCTGGGCAGGGGATATGCCAGAATCTTGGCAGGGAGAGCCACACAGCTCCCCACACCAGGGAGCCCACTCCATCAGCCTTTTGCAAAAACACTAGGGCTTTTGCAAAAACACACTCTTGTATATCAAATCCTTCATTTTGCAAACTACAAGTTGTTAAAAAGATCTTAAAATTTCTTGTGTGCATGATAACTGTGTACAGATTTATAGAACAAAAATAAAAGATAAGATCTGAATAGGCCAAGAACGGTAAGGCCATGGACAGACATTCATTAATTTCTAGTGAAATAGTAGTGAAATTCAAGACAAAATAGCCTGGCAGGACCTGGAGTGCACATGCTTTCCAGCCACGGAGTGCCATACAAGTGAGCTCCCCAGCCAGGAAGCACTAGAGGGCTGTTCTCCGGGCCACTCCCTCTCCTTATGGGAGCTCATTAAGTGACAGCCTGTACTCTCTTCTGCCTGGAAAAGGATGGGATGTCAACAGGTAGCTCCCTGGCCTTAAAAATTACTATGTGAACAGCCCAGATGGGTTGCATGCATGGTGATTTAAAGCTGGAAGTGCACGAAAGTGGGAATGAGGAGAACCTCCCTAATCCAGGCTTCTCAGATTTAAATTGCAGCCGAGCAGCAGGCCAATGCGCCACTGCCTTCCCAAACCAGGCCAGGAGAGGAGTGGAGCATTACAGAAGTATTCATTCTTCCAAGTCAACTCTTTCACAACGGATATTTTCCATGTGTCAAGTGGGAAGATCTCTGTCTCAGAGGAGGCATGTTTCCTCTGGGAAAAATTGAAGGGATGTTTGTGGGCTCTTGGTTTATACTGGGAGAGCTGCAATTCTCACAGTAGAAATGTTTAATGCCTGTATATGGCCTGAGATTTTTGAAACTACAAGCTTTGGATTTCATAGTTTCATAGTTTCTAGGATCGGAAGGGACCTGAGAAGATCATCTAGTCCGACCCCCTGCCATGGCAGGAAAGAGTACTGGGGTCAAACGACCCCAGCAAGGTGTTCATCTAACCTCCTCTTAAAAACCCCCAGGGTAGCAGCCTGCACCACTTCTCTTGGAAGTTGGTTCCAGACCCTAGTCGCCCTGACTGTGAAGTAACACCTCCTGATATCTAACCTAAACCTACCCTCTGCCAGCTTGTGACCGTTATTCCTGGTCACTCCTGGCGGTGCTTGGGGGAACAGTGACTCCCCCAATGCCTGCTGATCCCCCCTGACTAGTTTATAACAGGCCACATGATCCCCCCTCAGCCTTCTCTTTTGGAGGCTGAACAGGTTCAGGTCCCGTAGCCTCTCCTCATAGGGCCTGCCCTGCTGTCCCCTGATCATGCGAGTGGCCCTCCTCTGGACCCTCTCCATGCTGTCCACATCCCTCTTGAACTGTGGTGCCCAGAACTGCATGCAGTATTCCAATTGCAATCTGACCAGTGCCGCATAGAGGGGGAGGAATACCTCTTTGGACCTGCTCAAGATGCATCTGTGGATGCACAACAAGGTGCGGTTTGCCTTCCTAACTGCCGGCCCATGTTCATCTTGGAG
>NW_017729005.1:8365883-8379153 GCF_001723915.1 Gavialis gangeticus
TCCTGGATGTGTGCCAGAAAAATTTTCTCAAACAGCTTGCCTAGGTAAGACTAACTGGCCTATAGTTTCCCGGGTCCTCCTTCCTCCCTTTTTTGAAGATGGGAACCACATTGGCCCTCTTCCAGTCCTCCAGCAGCACTCCAGAGCACCACGAGTGCTCGTAAAGCTGTGCCAGGGGTCTTGCAATGACCTTGGCCAATTCCTTTAGAACTCTAGGGTGGAGATCATCCGGACCGGCTGACTTGAATACGTCCAGCCCCTCCAGAAGCTCCCTAACTAAATCCTCGCTAACCCTTGGCCCAGGTGTGCCTCCCCCGGGGCCCGAGGGGGGCTCAGCAGGGAGGTGGCTGTTCAGGTCCCTACTTAGGAAGACGGAGGCAAAGAAATCGTTAAACATGTTAGCTTTGTCGTCTGGTGTGACGACCAAATTTCCCAACGCGTCCTGCAAGGCCCCCACATTACCCAGGACCTTCTTTTTACCCCCTATGTGTTTAAAGAAGGACTCCTTATTTCAGTCTGTTCCTGCTGAAACTAATAGCAAAACTCCTGAAAGCTTAAATCTTACAAGCTACTGAAACACTGGAACTAATATATTGTATTCTGATAAATGATTTGGAAAAATATAGAGAAATAGAACATTTATTTACTAGAGTAAAGAATTAAACTAAAAAGCAATCCACTATAATGTATATTTCTAGAAATATTTTATTTTAGGATGCAGCAAGACCTGTGCTTTTATGGAGAGAAATTTCAAGTAGAAATGACCAATACTGCTACTTCCATAGCAATGGATGAAGGCATAGGTGTTCTGCAGCTTTTAGAAGATTCTCAGTAGAACTGGATCATAAAGCACTTTCCAATCTACTGCAAAAGCTATGGCACTTTATTAAGATGTTTTTTAAACCTTCTATATTTAAACAGACTTTAGCTTCAAGTGTCTCTGGACAGATTCCCAATTTTAGAATACAGGAGTTATTTTGAATACATCTTTCCCTGACTATGAATGAAACTCCAAGCACTAGATAAGGGATTGGCATGGCACAGAGCTTCAACAGGAAATAAATGAAGTGTGCATGCAAAAACTTTTTGTAAAGCTCATTTTTGCTATCCATCCCTCTTTCTTTCACCTGCTTGCAAGTGCTGCCAAGTGATTTTCAGTTTTCCTCTGAATGAAACGATCAACAAAAATTGTCTCCATAAACAAAGTAAAGTTTGTGCACAGCCTGCCAGATGACGATATGTTTTCACCACAAGGCCAGCAGACCATTTGAACTTTCAGCTCTTGCCAGGACAGAGAGCTCTTTTGTTGGATTAAGCAACTAGTCTTTTTCCAAAGCTGGGAAATAAAACAGACCAAATGCTGTTCTGGAACAAAAGGAACAGCAATAAAGTTCAAGAGTAGAAGATTGGGAAGCTATGTTACAAGCAACTAAGCTTTCTAAAATGTTATGAATATTCTAAGTTTGAGGGCTGAATCAAACTCGCATATCTAAATACAATCCAAAGTCAAATCTTTAGTCTCTACCCAGACTTCCTTGCCATTTCTATATTAAGTTTGGAAAGCAAAGTGAAGGGATTTAATCAGGCTAGTTCAATTTACAACACATTTATGCAAGTTACAATGGCACAGCTCAATATTTTTGACAATTTTGCCACATTTTTCCCTTTTTATTGCTGTGCTCTGCCTACTTTGTTCTTAGTCTCACCTTTTGAAGGTGTTTTGTAAATTTCCCATGAGCACAAGGAGAGTGAGGTCCAAAAGGGAGTGGTTATTCTGTCTTGAAAAATGTCCTGAAAATCTTTCTTTACTATACAGGTGATAATGACTCTCTTATCTTTTGAAAGTTCTTGATCTCCACTAATCAAGCTATTTTTTCTTTTGTTAATTGTTTGTAATCATTGCTGTGCCTGCTTCATTCCTCAGACCTGAAAAGGAATGTTTGCCTAAGTCTATACCAACTACAAAACTGGCCCATAAAAGATATCACCCACAAAAATCCTTACCTCTCACAACATTTCTGGACCATCACAGCTACAATATCCAAATGTTACCAAAACATAGTGGAAAAAACAGTGAGCAACTATAATTATCCCTCTGATAACTGAAAAGTAGGGACACTGGCTTAGGCCAAAAGGATGTAAACATTTCCAAAATATAAATGGATCAGGAAAGACAGCTGGTCTAATAAACTGATGCACATTTGGGAGCAGAAGTTATAGGCCTAGTATACGCTTCCCAAGAATTCAGTGGAAGAAGCAAGCAAATGGCCAGGTAAGAGAACATATTTAAGTCAAGAAGCAGAGAGGGGTAGAAGTATATCAGGAGATACAAAAATATTCCAAAAAGGCACTCTATTTCCCCAAAAAGTTTGACAGTATTTATTTGCTGAAATCTGAGCCTTAGATGTTGTCCAACATTAGTACCCTTAACATTGACTGCACTGCTCCTAAACATTTCCAGATTATGCATTCCCTATACTATGTATTTAGTTTTCTATGGCACCTTTAAAATGTTAATGTTAATCTAAATCCCTGTAGAAGTAGTTATATCTAGTCTTATTAGATTCCTATGCATTCTTTACACAGCAGACTATCATTAATGAAAAATAAACCTAAGAGCCTACAAAATAAGCAAATATAAAACCATTAAATGTGTTACTTTTAAATACTAAAAATGTTCATTACACCTCAGCACATCTAATTTGTATAAAGTGTAAAGGTATTTAACTCTCTTAAACACTTTCATTAAACTCTACTCCTTAAATACTAATGTGGGAAAAGTTTCTACTTGGCAAAAAACACCTGGGGGTGTATGTGTGTGTGTGTGCCCACACACACACACACACACACACACACACACACACACTTCCATGTAGAAAACCATCATCTGTTCTCTATCCTTTGGGAATAAACAGTCCAGGAAGTACAGCAGACTTCGTTTTTAAAAACCACTACAGGCATACAGTACATCATCTGTATGAAGCCATTCTTAGGAGCCAAAAGATGTGGGTATACGAAAAAGAATATTACAAGCCAGGTAGTTGCAATCTAATAGAGTAAGGAGCCATATCACAGACAATCTTAAAATGATAGTTCATACTACTCATCTAAAAGAACCACAGTTTTTCTTTTGATAAAAAAATATGGTTAGCATAAACACATTAGTTAGTGCTCAAGGGAAAAACTATTCTCCATTTCCAAATATGTTGCACATTCTTAAACAAAGACTTACAGCTTTCTCAATAGCCCATTCTTTCATATATATTTCTCTGTATGAGAGCTGGAGACTCTAAATTGAATCATTGCAGACGCTTATTAAAAAGAAATAAGGTAAAGTAGACACGAGGGGGAAAATATGTACACATTTCTTAGTGCCACAAAAAGAAACCAGCGTAGAGTTCGTCTTCACTTTCTGCATCTATTCTCTTCCCCAACTTGGTTACAATTTGCCACCCCATGTTTTTTGGCTGGAGCTATAAGCCTTCTTTTGAGGACAAGTGCTAATGGCGTTTTTACATGTGCTCTGAGGATGGCAAGGGGTTGCTCTGATAACCACTGTAACTAAAGTGCTGCAGCATCTCATGTATCAGTGTCCCCATGCTCCAAAATGCTGCAGGGGAACTTTAGTTAAAGTTTGTCACTTTAACTGAAGCTCCCTCCCCGCTGCCATTTTGAAGCTTGGGATGCTAAATACATGGGATGCTTCAGGTGCTTTAAAGTGACCCGTGGAGCTCTAATTAAAGCCTTCCTCCACCTCAAAGCATGCGTAAAGATGCCCTAAATGCTGCCCTTGCTTCTCAGTTGGGTAGTGGGGGTGGCATTTAAACCCAAAGGGCTAGGAACCGGGGGGGCGGGAAACTACTACTGCCCATTCCCCGAACTGAAGTCCCTGGTGTGAGGAGTGGCCAGAGTGGCCCCACACTGGGGCAGCTGTCTGACAACCTGACAGCTCGAGAGGTTGATAGGGAGAAGGTGTTGTTAGGAGAGAGGTGTGGTCTTTTTGGGCCAACAGCCTATCAACCCTGACCTACCTGTTCCTTCATGAAAATCATAGACTCATAGAAAATTAGGGCTGTCAGTAGGTCATCTAGCCCAACCCCCTGCTCAAAGCAGGACCATCCCCAACTAGATCATCTCAGCCAAAGCTTTTTCTACCCAGGTCTTAAAAACCTCCAAGGATGGAGGTTTGATCTGCTGGCAACATCCATACTAATGCAGCCCAACATGCAGTTAGCCTTCTGTGCAACAACGGGGCACAGTTGGCTCGTATTCAGCATACTGTCCACTGTAACCCTCAGGTCCTTTTCTGCAGAGCTGCTGTTTAGCCATTCGGTCCTTAGCCTGTACCAGTACATGGGACTGTTCCATCCTAAGGATAGGACTTTGCACTTCTTTGAACTTCATGAAATTTCTTTTAGTATGTTCCTCCAATTTGTCTACGTTCCCCCAAATCCTAGCCCTACCCTCCAGTATATCTATTTCTCCCCACAGCTTGGTGTCATCTGCAGATTTGCTGAAGGTGCACTCCACCCCATCTTCCAGATCATTGATGAAGATATTGAACAAAACCAGCCCTAGTACTGACCCCTAGGACACTCCACTTGATACAGGCTGCCAACTACACATGGAGCCATTGATTACTACCCTCTGAGCCCTATGCTTCAGCCAGTTTCTTATCTACCTTACAGTCCATTCACCCAACCTGCACTTTGTTACCCTGTTTGTGAGAATGTTGTGGGAAACCATATTAAAAGCCTTGCTAAAGTCAAGGTCTCTCATATCCATTGCTCCTCCCATATCCACAGAGTCATTCATCTCATCACAGAAGGCAATCGGGTTCGTCAGACATGACTTGCCCTTGGTGAATCCATGCCGATTGTTCTTGATCACTTTCTCCTCCAAATGCTTAGAAATGGATTTTTTGAGGACCTGCTCCATAATTTTTCCAAGAGGCACCGAATTGAGGCTGACTCATCTACAGTTCCCTGGACTATAGACTCATCTATAGTTCCATTTATAGTCCTCTTTCTTAAAAATGCACACTGTATATGCCCTTCTCCAATTACCTGGGACCTCCCCCAATCGCTATGAGTTTTCAAAGATAATGGCCAGTGGCTCTGTAATCACATTAGTCAACTCCTTCAGCACCGTTGGGTGCACTGCATCTGGCCCCATGGACTTATACATGTCCAGTTTTTCTAAATAGTCCCTAACCTGTTCTTTGCCACTGTTGGCTGCTCACCTCCTCCCCAAACTGTGCTGCCAGGTGCAGTAGTCTGGGAGCTGACCTTGCCTGCGAAGACCGAGGTAAAAATAGCATGAAGTCCTTTTTAATACTTTATTGGGATTAATTAAGCCTCTTAATGCCAAGATCTCTGAATTCATTGCATCAAGGGTACAGTACTGAGGGCAAATAGTAACAATACACAGTCCAAAATTATTGAGCTCTGTGCAACTTAATAGCCCCATATGCAGTTCTGTTCTCAAATTACAGGAATACATTAATGTCATATTTGTGCTTGTAACTAATCAAGAGAAATGATCATTTCTGCTTTGAGACTTTAGCTTTAAAAGTGACTTGCAAATTAGAAGAGGGCATAAGCCCAGTATTTTTAAGGAATAAAGGAGGCTGCAGATGAGAGAATAGGGAGGGTAGAGATGGATGGCGGGGGCAGGGGGGTTAACCTTAGATATTCTGGTTGTGAAATTACTGACATAATCCTAATTTCAAGATTCAATACTGAGAAAGAAAATGTAAATCAAACTTTATTTTGTTTTGTTTTGGTGTTTAAACCAAAGCCTAAATCATTTTGGAGAACTAATCTCTTTGTTAATAATTCAACAACCTAGGCCAGGAGTTAAAGTACAAGAGCTCACAACAAATATTTGAATTCAAGAAAAGACAATCCAGAAAAATCAGGGACTCTACTATACCTCCTATGCGGGGGGAGGCGGGGGGGGAACACCCCAATTTAAATAAATTACTGTTAATCACTCTAATAATATTGTACTAATCCAGTTACTATTACTTTGAATTTGTACACAGAGAATTTATCCCAATTAACTCAAAGTAGTTTACAGATTATCATCATACCAATCCTGTCACTGGTGTAAATGACACTGGCATTTAAGTGACTTCCCCATGGTAACACCATAAAAATTAGTGACAGAATTGCCTTATGCTTAACACTAAGCAATATCATCCCTATACTATGTGCTATAGTTCTATAATCTTTTAAATAAAAAATATAAACTGCAAACAATAAATGATTATACAAGTACTAAACAAATGCACAGTAACCACTGAGCAGTAATGTCTCCTGCAGATGCGTCCAGTATGCACTAACATGGGTTCGAAATGAAGTTGACATAGGAGATCTTAAAGAAAAAAGTTAAGAAATCCAGTGTTGCATAATAATAAACTAAAGCCTGAGGAACCTCCTGCCACATAGGCCAGCAATTCTCAACTAGGGTGCCAGGGCACCAGGGTATCCCAAGATCCTTTGAAGAGTGCCCCCAGGGGTGATGAGGTAAGCAAATAAAGTGCAGGCTCAGGCTCAGTCTTTTCCTGCCATTCCCCTGTACCTCCAGTGCCCAACTTCTCTTCAATAAGCACTGTAATAAACAAGTTCATTTTTTTAATAGGATACTGCTCAATTAACAAGTGATGGAGGGGTGCCTCAAGCCTAAAATGGTTGAAAACCAGACAGAGGCAATTATGCATGCTTACAGATGCGAAAAAAAAATAAAGAAACAAACAGTGCTTTACTTTCAGCTCAGCATGCCCCTAAGAGGCATTATCTGTACAGATCAGGTGCTTCATTGGGGCTTTTTGGAGCTTTTATCTAAGATGGAATCAACTTTAGATAAAAGCACCAAAAAGCCTTGCTGAAGTGCCTGATCTACACAGACACTGTGGAGCCAGGTCAAACTACTGCACCTCCTCTTCTGGTAAAGCGCTTTTTTGCACTTTTTTTCATGTCTGTCAGCGCCTAGGGACACCTGAAACTGAAGAATTCAGCAGATATACTTCAGTTCCCTGTTGTAGAAAATTTGACATTGCCATTATGGAGTAAGCCTTTATCCTTCTGACTATTTAAGCCTCCAAATACATTTTAAAACCCACAAGGAAATAGTTCCCATGGAAGCAGACTAAATATTCTTGTCAAATACAACTGAACCTTCTAATCTAGAGATAGTATGCTAAGCAGATTGAAACTGCCCTTTCCATGTCTGAAAATTTAAATCCTTTTTGCTTTTCCATTTTTGTACACAGGAAAGAGTAAGTATAGACAACAGAATCTGGTCTGAGATAAAACAACAAAACGACTTCCCATGCACCAGTACAGGCTGGGGACTGACTGGCTGGGCAGCAGCTCTACTGAAAAGGAACTGGGGGTTACAGTGGACAATAAGCAGAACAGGAGCCAGCAGTGTGCCCTTGCTGCCAAGGAGGCTAACGGCATACTGGGATGCATTGGTAGGAGTGTTGCCACTAGGTCAAGGGAAGTGATTCTTCCCTCTATTCAGTACTGGCGAGGCCACACCTGGAGTACTGTGTTCAGTTTTGGGGCCCCCACTACAGAAAGGATGTGGACAAATTGGAGAGTCCAGTGGAGGGCAACAAAATGGTTTTGGGGCTGGTGCATATGACTTCTGAGGAGAGGCTGAGGGAACTGAGCTTATTTAGTCTAGAGAAGAGAAGACTGAGCGGGGATTTAATAACAGCCTTCAACTACCTGAAGGGGGGGAGTGTTCCAAAGAGGATGGAGCTAGACTGTTCTCAGTGGTGGCAGATGACAGAACAAGGAGCAATGGTCTCAAGTTGCAGCAAGGGAAGTGTAGGTTAGATATTAGGAAGAATTTTCTCACTAGGAGGGCAGTAAAACACTTAAACAGGTTACCCAGAAAGGTGGTGGAATCTCCATCCTTGGAGGTTTTCAAGACCTGGCTGGACAAAACTTTGGCTGGGATGATCTAGTTGGGGGCTAGGGTGCTACTGTGGGATTATGGAGACTGGTGTTCGGTTCCATGCTAAGTAACAGGCCTTCTATATGACCTTTGGCAAGTCATTCAGTGCTTCATCTTCACCCAGGAGCTAGCTCAAGCTAGTACACTTGTACATATGCAAGCCCATCTTGTATGAGAACAGACAGCACACGACCACAGTGCAAAACAGTACTTGGATTAGTAGCTGACGTACTGTCATACCTCAAATTGCTGCATTCCGATTAAGTATTCTCAGCAGCAGTCAAGCTTC
This sequence comes from Gavialis gangeticus, assembly GCF_001723915.1. Taxonomy (NCBI): domain Eukaryota; kingdom Metazoa; phylum Chordata; order Crocodylia; family Gavialidae; genus Gavialis; species Gavialis gangeticus. Next base: position 8,374,144 of record NW_017729005.1, read on the forward strand.
AGTCCTTCTCTCTTCCCAAACCCTATAGCTGGCTTAAGTTTAAAAGCACCATTGCAGTCAGATTAGGAGTAAAACTCAAGTTATATATAGCCCAAGTAAATAATCCAGCAAAAAACAAGGCTTTATTTTATCTGTGACTCAGCATTTACCTGGAAAAATAGGGTAGCAGTTCTCCCCTACATCACGAAGATAATTCTGTTGGAGCATTGAGACTATTTATGCGCCACAGAAACACAGTATGGATACACTTTGCTATATGGCTATCTGCTTAGCTCCTTAAAAAAAGTGATATAGCACTAAAGAGCATATTAGTACAACCTCTAAACAGTCTTCTGAATCAGTATCATATATTATTCTGCCTAGCGTTTGACAAAGAAGCTATATCCAGAAAGTACTAGTACAGAATCCCTTTTCTAAATGAAGAGAAGAGTCTGCTCCTGTCATTACACTATTCAGTATCCCTTACACTTGTACTGCACTTTAATTTCCTTGAAACACAGCAATAAGTACTACATTTACTCAAATAGAACACAACCCGGAATACAAGACAATCCCCTCCTAATAATTAAATTATATACAAGGAAAATTAATAAAATTATTATAATTTTCGAGGCATAGAATGTAATTATTGGAGGTTTGCTTTGAATGTTCCCCTCCCACTGTGACAGCAGGCAGAATAAATCTGTGGTGGGGGGGGTGAGGTAGCCCCCTTGCCTTTTGCCCCCCCCAATTCTTCCCCCTGCCTCCCCTTCCTCACCATCAAACAGTGCTCTCCTTGAGCACATGGAAGGGGCAAATCTGAAAACACTGACTTTGAAATAAACATGCAGTAACTTGCATAGGAGGGATATTATTATCCACAAACTTAGTTCATCCAGAATGGATGTACTCTACGTCTTTTGAAACTGATGCAAGTTTTAGCACAGGTACTCCATGAACACACTTTTAAGCAGCATTTTTGTACCTACTTATCTATAGAATAAACTATGTATGATATTAGTCCAAAGCCAAAAGGTTCCTGATTTACCATATAGTTCATTGGGCTGGGTCCCAGCAGAGTCAAGAGAGCGGTTCAAGCCATGGTGACCCCACAGCTTAGCATTTCTCAGTATGCGTACATATTCCAGATACCCGCCACAAAAGAGCCATATATTAATTAGCCCCCCACTCATGACTGGAACTAGATGTTCTTGTCATAAGTCCTGGGATCCTCCAAAAATTATATGCAGATGAGGTGCAGGGCTACGTGGTCCAGCGCCATGTCATGGAGAGTGGGGACACACTAACCATATATGACAGAGAGGGGGTGACAGAGCCTCTTACCTACACAGATGTTTGGTGATGTTTCCCAGCCACTTAAGGCTGGTGAAGAAACAGGAATAATTGGAAATGAGGTGGGGAAAGGTACTACTCAGCTAAGAGGAAGTTGAAATGTATTCAGTGCAGTGACTCGCCATGACTTGGAAAAGAATCAGTGCTGAGGGAGGCTGCACACAATGCGTACGAGTATATATCTTATTCAGACTGGTTGCACTAACCTATCCATGTGGTAGGTTCCCATCAATATGTTTGCCTAGTATGGACCGTGTGTTTTGTAGTCATGCTCAGTGTTGACTCCATTTAATCAGCTTCATAGTTGGTTTCCATTACTGAGCACGTGCTGCTTTTGCCAGCAGTTTAATGGACAGACAATGTATTTAGTGAGGTTTCCCGGTATGCAAATGTAACATGAGGGGCTTTCCTCTCCCCCCACCCATGCTGACTGGGGAAACAAAACCCTTGTCTAGTATTTGAGTAAATACAGTAAAAGAATTACAGTATTCCTTATTGATTCTCAGACAGTACTCAAAGCAGCTTAAGCACAGCAGTGTGAAGAATCCTGCCCTCTATTTGGTGTCACCATCCTGTTCAACATATTTTGTACTGAGTTATAATATTGGCCAAAGTGGAAATGCAAGTTGGAACAGACACATTGCCAAAGGAAGGCAGTGAGGACTGTTATTATTGGAAAGTCTTCTTTTTAAAATAGCTGAACAGAGTTAAACCCCAAATGTTTTCCTGACTACTGGATCAGTCTGTTCTCAAAAGGGAAACTGCTATGTAAATATCCAACTCCAATATCTAAAATTGTATATTTACCTTAAAGAAATCATAAGTCATATTTCAAAAGAACCTTCAATCTTGAAAAACTTAACTCTTTCAGCACAGTAAAGTCAATAAACTGGGAATCCGAGTGGGAAAATCTCTCACCTTGACTCAGATACTGAGCACAGAATGATGACAGATTTATACCAATGCTCAGTTACTAGTAAATACCATCCAATCCTTGGGAAAAGGATGGTGGATGTTATCATCAACATTGGAATAATAGAATTATAGAGAAGTAGAACTCAAAGGGACCTCTGGAGGTCATCTAATCCAACCCTGTGCCTGAAGCAGGATCCAAAACATAATCTAAACTCTATATAAGACTACTGTCAACTCTGGTACAACACAGACCTAACACCCTAACTTGCTACAGGTAAATCAGGGGAATCACGGCAGTCAAAGTCCTGCTTCTGTTGTCAATATATGTTCAAGAGATCCCAGGTAGGGAGTCATTCCCCCCACTACAGAGGAAGGCAAACATTCCCACAGTCCGCATCAATCTGACCACAGTGTAAAACTTCTTACTGACCCCAAATATGACAAGAATAAAATTATCTTGTCCTACTAGTTTGCATTATTTGCGAGTGCATCCCAAAGCTTCACAGCTGGATTTCATGCCCTGTGCCCTTATCTGCCATTTTGGGTAAGAAAGTCAATACATGCTGATTATATGATAAAAATAATGGTGCTTGACTCATGTTGCAGAGCTGGTGAGAACAATACAAGATGGACTACTGTGTTTCCTTCGCCTCAGGAACAGATCAGATGAGCTTCAACACAGGGTCAAGCAACAGAACAAATGGGAATCTGTGCAGCTTTATAATTTTGATTGAAACCATGTTAATCCCCCAAAAAGAACATAACAAAACAGTAGCTCTGGGCTTTTTTCTCTAAAACTGAAACTGAAGAACAACCTGAATGAGGATTTGCCTGTGATGCAGAGCAGTCGCAGGTTATTAATCTTGCATCTTGAAGCTTACAGCAAGTGCCATACTACCTAGTATTGGCTGGTTCCTGAGGTAGCTAGCGTTAAACTAGCTTGGGTGTTCTACATTGTGCTGCACTCACTAGCTGCATCTACAGGTGCTTAGCTCCAGAGTAGACTAATTAGCTGTGGAGTAAATAAAGCATAATCATTTACACGTGGGATGATATTAGGCTTCAGTACACTAATTAACACTGAAGTAAGATAGTAATATAGTCAGGGACCGTACTATCTTATGTTGGGGTAATTTACTGAGATTAAAACACACATGTAGATGCTGACCAGGTGCATAAATTGTGCCTGGTCAGCGCAGCCAGCCAGGGGGCAGACTCCTGCCTAGCCACACACATCCGCACTTTTAGCATCCTCGTGCCCCAGCCAACCCATCTGTTGCTGCCACCCACAGCCTGGGGCTGAGCGGCTCTGGCATAAACTGCTCTGCCCAGGCTCAAGTTGCTGCTGTCCCAGGCACACATGTAGATGCTGCGCCCAGGAGAAGTTTACTCTAGCTCAAACTGCTCTGGAGTTTATTGCTTCACATTAATTGCACATGTAGCTGCACCCACTGTGACTACACCGTAAAAACAGACAATATTTTTGTGGGCTTTGTGGGCAAATCTAGCAAAGAGCTCTGAGCTGCTATCAAATAATCCAAATGTTATTATTCCATTGGATCAATCTAGAAGAGCAAATTGTTTGCCTCATTCATGAGCAAGGATCTGGGTTTTCCATTTTCCACAGAAAAGCAGAGAAAAACAGATTTCCCTTGTTACCAGAGGAAAACGTGGATTTCTCATTTTAATGGAGAAACCTGCAAATTTTGCTGTTTTGCAAAGACCAAGCTGCAGGCTGGCAGAGTTCTAGCCTGCAAGGGGCTTGGGAGGAGCAGAAGGAAGCCAGACAGGCAGGGGTCACCCTGTGCAGCCTGGAGAGCAGCTCCCACAGGTAAGCTGAGGGAGGAGGGGACTGAGGCTCCCATAGAGAGGGAGTGGGTTGGACATGGCAGGGGCTGGGGCTCCTGCCCAGCCAGGGAGTGCGTGAGGTTTGGGGTTGGAGAGTGCAACCACGGAGACATGGTAGGGAGAGGGAGGGAGGCCACGGGCAGCTTGTCCAGGAGACAGGTAGGTGGGGCTGGCTCCCCACTGCTGTGCGTACTCCCGGGCAGGAGGCAGAGGGGGCCCATACCCCCAGACCCATGCATGGGACTGGGGCAGGAGCAGGCTGGGGCTCCCTTCCTCTGGGGCATCTGCAGCCCAGCAGGTGTGACGCAGCACTGCAAGGCAGAGTGGGGCCAAGCTGCTTGCTGCTGCCAGCTTCATGCTGCCCTAGTGAGGCATCCCCTGCCCACGTGGCAGCAGTGTGGGGTTGTGCTCCTCACATGGGCAAGAGACACCTCACTAGGATAGTGTGGAGCTCACAGCAGCAGCAGCAGCTTCCCTGCCCTGCCCTCCAGCGCCAGGTTGCACCCATGGGCCTGCGGATGCCCCAGGGGAAGGCAACAGGGCGGGAAACCTGAACCCACAGTGGGCAGCCTGCACCCACCCCCACCCCAACACATATTTAGTAAGCACAGGGTTCCCCCTTGCCCCCCCGGCAGTGCGCACAGCAGCAGGGAACTGCCCTCCCCCTCCCTCCCCAGAGCCCACAGAAGGCAGCAGGGTGGGGGAGCTGGGCTCTCTGCTCTGGTGCACTTCAGCAGCTGCTGCTTCCTGCAGGCGACAACCAGGGCTCAGGTTCTACTGTGGGGGACAGGGGCCTGCAGACTCTGGTTCCTAGACCTGTAGCCTTGGCAACTGAGGGCCCCCTCTGGCTGGGCTGCAGTGGGGTGGGAGCTGTGAGAGGGAGTGAGAGGCACCAGAAGAGCCAGGAGGCTGGGG
>NW_017729005.1:8380094-8380403 GCF_001723915.1 Gavialis gangeticus
AAAGTGAGGGGCACCAGCAGGGCTGGGGGGCTGTAGATTGGGAGTGAGGGGCCTGGGCCTCTGTTCTGTGAGTTAAGGGGGCAGGTGGAGCTCTGATTTTCCATGATAAAAATCCTAAAAATCAAATACCAAAATGTATAAGTATTTAGAATTTATTTTATTACAGTGATCGAGGCACTGGTAGGCTTCCAAATTGCTTTAGTATTATTAATATATCAAGAAAACATTGTGTTCAACTCATACCTATTTTATATTTATTATAATATATATATTAGTGGCCTTTCATTTTAATCACGGATTTTGGGTTTA
>NW_017729005.1:8385403-8385981 GCF_001723915.1 Gavialis gangeticus
CTTGCTGCTGCCAGCTTCATGCTGCCCTAGTGAGGCATCCCCTGCCCACGTGGCAGCAGTGTGGGGTTGTGCTCCTCACATGGGCAAGAGACACCTCACTAGGATAGTGTGGAGCTCACAGCAGCAGCAGCAGCTTCCCTGCCCTGCCCTCCAGCGCCAGGTTGCACCCATGGGCCTGCGGATGCCCCAGGGGAAGGCAACAGGGCGGGAAACCTGAACCCACAGTGGGCAGCCTGCACCCACCCCCACCCCAACACATATTTAGTAAGCACAGGGTTCCCCCTTGCCCCCCCGGCAGTGCGCACAGCAGCAGGGAACTGCCCTCCCCCTCCCTCCCCAGAGCCCACAGAAGGCAGCAGGGTGGGGGAGCTGGGCTCTCTGCTCTGGTGCACTTCAGCAGCTGCTGCTTCCTGCAGGCGACAACCAGGGCTCAGGTTCTACTGTGGGGGACAGGGGCCTGCAGACTCTGGTTCCTAGACCTGTAGCCTTGGCAACTGAGGGCCCCCTCTGGCTGGGCTGCAGTGGGGTGGGAGCTGTGAGAGGGAGTGAGAGGCACCAGAAGAGCCAGGAGGCTGGGG
>NW_017729005.1:8386768-8388262 GCF_001723915.1 Gavialis gangeticus
TTTTTTTTTTTTTAAATCAGGGAAAGCCAGGATCCCCACTCATGAGAGTATACATAGGTGAAGAGAATTTACATTGTACTTAATGTAAAATAATTAAATCAGCACTAACTCTAGTTATTTTAAAGAGATACAGGACATCTTGAAGGAGTCAAAACCTATTGATGCTTACCTTAATGGAAGTGTTAAGAGTGATGTTGTAGCTGTGATGGTCCATGAATTATGCAAGGGGCTAGGATTTCTTAGGGTGCTGCTATCTTTTATTATACCAACTGTATAGTTGGCATAGAGTTAGACAAGCTTTTGAATGCCAGACATTCTGCAACGAGCAATGAGAGCCAACACACCAGTCAGTATTCAAGTGTTGAATTAAAGTATTCAGGTAATAATCAGTCACTATTCAAGTAATTGGTAAAAACAGTCAACTGTTTCCTCTTCCACTCTCCCTCCCCCACCCCTTTCTATATCTACAGTTTATCTAGGATAAATCTGAATTTATATCAGTTGTGCTCAAGCTTTTGGCCCAGTGGGCCAAATGAGTAGCATGGGAAAAGGTCTGCGGGCTGGATCGAGGCTTGCACACTATGATTGGGCACTATGCTGCCTCTGCCTGGTTCTACATGCAAAAATCAGGCCCTGCATGCCTGGATGGCTTCTGAACAACAGAATCAGGCTCTACATGGTCTTGGCTGGCCCCTGCACAATGGGATTGGGATGGGGCTCTGTATGGATGCAATGCTCTGGAATTGGGCATGGGGGCTCAGTGCCAACCCCATCTGGCCCCTGCACTTGGATCAAGCCCTGCCACCCCTACCTAGCCCTGTCTGCTAGGATCAAGCCCTGGGGTCACCCCCACATGCCAGGATGGGGTCCTACATGCCCAATCTAGCATGCAGGGTTTGGGGCTCCTCACAGGTCCAAAAATTTGGCAGTAGGGAAGCAGTGCCAATTTTTCAAACCCATGGGAAACCCTGCAGGCCACAAGACAGAACCAGGGCCCAGATCTAGCATCAGGGCCAGGGATTGAGCACCCCTGCCATATATTTCTACTGACAGCACAATAAAAGAGGATTGGGAGTACATGCATTATGCGTTGTGTGTATGCAATAAGCATGCAAAAAAACCCAAAACCAACAAAACATCTGGGTTACTTGACATTTGTCCAGAAGAAATAATAATGAACATTTTAAGGATTGCACAGTATACAGGACTTCACATACTTAGTGCGTTACTTTCTCAGCAATCAGTATTAGAATTGCTATGCTATAGGTTTGCAGAATCATTTTAAGGTAAATGTTTTAACTACTGTGAAAACAGATGTTTTATTAGATCACTCTATTCAGAAAACTGTATTTCTGCATACCAATTTTATTGCCAATTTTACTTACACATAAGACAAAAATCACAACCAAAGCCCAAGCACGTATTAAATTTCCCTGTGAAGGTCACTACACAATGACGATGTTTTATCAGTGACAGTCCATCAACATTTAAAGC
>NW_017729005.1:8389258-8389556 GCF_001723915.1 Gavialis gangeticus
TATCCCAACCCCACTCTGCCTTACTGTGCCGGGTCCCACCTGCTGGGCTGTGGAGGCCCTAGAGAGACGGCAGTAGGGCAGGGAGCCTGACCTACAGTGGGCAGCTCACACCTGCCTTGAGCACAAATCTGGGGGGCATGTGCCCCCCATATACCCTCAGGAGTATATGCATCAGTGGGGAGCCAGCCTCCTCTCCTCGCCCCCCGGATAAGCTGCCCACAGCTCTGTACTGCTCCCTGCCTGGGCCCTGCTGCCACACATTCCATCCCTGGGCCCCACGCCTCATGCACCACCCAAG
>NW_017729005.1:8389630-8391252 GCF_001723915.1 Gavialis gangeticus
TCAGTGCCAACCCCATCTGGCCCCTGCACTTGGATCAAGCCCTGCCACCCCTACCTAGCCCTGTCTGCTAGGATCAAGCCCTGGGGTCACCCCCACATGCCAGGATGGGGTCCTACATGCCCAATCTAGCATGCAGGGTTTGGGGCTCCTCACAGGTCCAAAAATTTGGCAGTAGGGAAGCAGTGCCAATTTTTCAAACCCATGGGAAACCCTGCAGGCCACAAGACAGAACCAGGGCCCAGATCTAGCATCAGGGCCAGGGATTGAGCACCCCTGCCATATATTTCTACTGACAGCACAATAAAAGAGGATTGGGAGTACATGCATTATGCGTTGTGTGTATGCAATAAGCATGCAAAAAAACCCAAAACCAACAAAACATCTGGGTTACTTGACATTTGTCCAGAAGAAATAATAATGAACATTTTAAGGATTGCACAGTATACAGGACTTCACATACTTAGTGCGTTACTTTCTCAGCAATCAGTATTAGAATTGCTATGCTATAGGTTTGCAGAATCATTTTAAGGTAAATGTTTTAACTACTGTGAAAACAGATGTTTTATTAGATCACTCTATTCAGAAAACTGTATTTCTGCATACCAATTTTATTGCCAATTTTACTTACACATAAGACAAAAATCACAACCAAAGCCCAAGCACGTATTAAATTTCCCTGTGAAGGTCACTACACAATGACGATGTTTTATCAGTGACAGTCCATCAACATTTAAAGCCTGCAGATAAGAACAATTAACATCAACTGCAAAAGGGAAGTAAAACCAAATCACAAGGAAGGACTTGCACCATCAGTTGATTTAGAAGGACGTGTTGGCATGTGATTTACTGTCAGAAATTAAACACTCTGGTGTGGGCTAGTTGTATAGAAAAAAAAATATTTTTTTCCATTTGAGGATTCCATCTGAATCTTAGAAGCTAGTTTCACTCAAAGTGCACACTTCTTTTGATGTTTAGAGGGAAAAAAATTAACCTTCTGCACATCTTCTATATTAAAGTTCATTAACGAAAGACTAAATGTTTAATGCAGCAAGATGTTTCTGCTTTTTGTCATTTTTGTATAGTTAACAAGATCATAATTCAAATAGGTCGCACATTGTAAATATACTCACTATACTGTTTTTTCTTCCTCTGTAATTAGACCACCTTTTGCAACTAAGAATCCTATAAACTGCTTAACTGTGAGTGGTTGTAAACTGCTCATATTAAAAATTAGGTGTCTCCCTCTCCTAACTTCATGCATAAAGAGAAATATACAATGTATGAAGTCAATATTACATCTGCAACACGTTGTTGTATAATGTGTTTAACCCACACAACATCATCCATAGCACTGTTATCCATGTAAGTAACTCTCACCAAAGTAGTTGTACCAAATGGAAGGTGTACGAGCTCACTGACAGGAGAACAGTTCACATTAAAAATGATAACTGAATCTTAAAAACATGTTATTGCCTAACAAGCAATTAATCTAAACTCAGGTGAACCACACAGAAATTTGGCATAGGACTTAAGGGCCCAGACCTTCAAAACTACTCCATGCAAGCTAAGAGAGCACTGAGGACAGTTAAGAACCACGGGCCCAAGACGTTGAGCACTCTTTC
>NW_017729005.1:8391338-8392477 GCF_001723915.1 Gavialis gangeticus
GCGCGGGGGGAAATTAAAAACCCCGGGCCCAAAACTTTGGGCCCTCTTCCCCCCCCCCCCCCCCAAAACTTTTCAAAGAAAAAAATAGGCAAGACAAATGCCAACCACAGCATTTCAGGTACTTTTCTGACATTGCGGCATGCTTATTTTCAAAACAAAGTTTCAGGTATACAATAATATACTACAAGTCCTCTAAATTTGCATTCCAACTTTATGCTCAGAGTAATTTAGGAGATGCAATTAAAAACAAACAGTGAGTAAACATTTATGCAGTTGGTTACAACTTTTTAAATTAAGGCCTTATTTCTGCAAGCAAACAGAACTACATGACTAAAATTATGCTACAGCTTCTGCAAATTTTGGTGGGCTGAGCAAAAAAAAAAATAAAAATCAACATTATACATGTTATTTTATGGAAAGGACGGTTCAGGATTTTCCATCACAGACAGACAAAATAATCAGAACTGCTCTTTTGACTTGATTCACTGTACCTGAAAATTATTAACCTTTTCTCTCAAATTATTCTATATTACTGAAGCTAATAACCAAGGATCCTAGTTTTCTCCGTTCAAAAATGTGGCAGAGCCTGGTGCCCCCCACTCACCCTCCTTGCATGGGCAGCACAGCCACAGCTGAGCTGGGAGGGGGGAGGGGAGGGGAGGGGAGGGGAGGGAGCAGGGTGCTGCCCTGCTGCCCTCCCCAGCTCAGCAGGTGGGACCCTGCATGGCAGGGCAGAGCAGGACCAAGTGGGGAAGTTTATTGCCACTGCGGGGAGCTTTGCATTGCCATGGCAAGGCACTGCCTACCTGCCCAGCAACAGCAGGGGACACAAATCCACGCTGGCACCCACTGCTGTTAGACAGGTAGGGGGTGCCTTGCCAGGGTGGCATGGGATTGGTGGCAGTGGCACCGAGTTTCCCAACCCCACTCTGCCTTACTGTGCCGGGTCCCACCTGCTGGGCTGTGGAGGCCCTAGAGAGACGGCAGTAGGGCAGGGAGCCTGACCTACAGTGGGCAGCTCACACCTGCCTTGAGCACAAATCTGGGGGGCATGTGCCCCCCATATACCCTCAGGAGTATATGCATCAGTGGGGAGCCAGCCTCCTCTCCTCGCCCCCCGGATAAGCTGCCCACAGCTC
>NW_017729005.1:8397477-8405912 GCF_001723915.1 Gavialis gangeticus
CCCCCCCGACTTACCTGCAGGAGCTGTTCACCAGGCTGCCTGGTAGCCATGTGCATGTGTGCACATGCACATGGCACCCCCTGCTGATCACTCTTTTGCTGCTCTCCCTGCCCCCTGCAGGCTGGAACTCTGCCAGCCTGCAAAGGGAAACCCACCATTTTCTGTCCTTTTCTCCTTAAAATGAGAACATACAGGTTTTACTGTGTTTTTCTATGGTGAAGGGAAAAATCAAGATCCCTGCACATTCTTTGAGAAAGTAATCAGAAATCACCACTGAAAATATGACAAACTGCATTTCAGTGCCATTCAAACGGCCCCAAAGTTCATAGAATCACAGAAAAGTAAGGCTGAAAGAGACCCCAGGAAGTCATCTAGCCCCCTGTTCTGTGTAGAATCATCCCTATCTAAACTCACTCATGTAAGTGTTTGTCTAGTCTATTCTTAAAACTACACATATGATCCTGGTGCATAACTACCAGGCACATTACTCCTAAACATCAGGAACACTTTTACTCTGCTACACATAAAGCAGAAGAGCCAGCATACTGTCAGCATCATGATAAAAGTAGTTTGTTAAAATACAATCAAGGAGATGAGAGACCCATACCCTCTGGCTACAGAGAAAGAAAAAAAAGAAAGCAAGCCCATAGTCCATGTCAGTCAGATTGTGGGGTAAAACATCTTCCTGATCCCAAATGTGACAAATTGGTCTAAGCAAAACCTAACCAGGAATATCCAGGTTTTTCAGGTCCAGAAGAAGCTGGAACCAGGAAGGTCTAAATCTATTTAATTTGCAAAGACTGACTACAAAATTCAAAGCTCCAGCAAATGCAGAGCTCAATAAAGATGAACAAAAGTTAGGGCTCAAATTCAGCACACAGGAAGACCATTATAAAGTGGGTTAGTTTGAATTACAACAGTATCACTGTTTTGAGACTATTAACTATCACAAACCTCTCTCTTCAGGGTATACCCAGATCCCCAAATTTCACTTGTCTCAATGAACAGATGAAGGTTTACCCTGGGATAATTCCTTATCCCTGCAAACCTCAGTTCCATTGCCTTTACACCAGGCCTCACAGCTGCAGCAGGGGCATCTGCCAGCTCCACGTGGCTCGCCTTTGGGTTAGGAAAGAAATTGTTGGTCCCCCTTTCCATAGAATGGGCTAGTCTGATCTCTGCCTGTGGTCAGGTGGAATATCACTTGCCCAATCTGTAACAACAACATAATTTATTGTACAAGAGAAAAGAATCATACAAGATAGGGTTACCACACATGCAGGTTTTCCCGGACGTGTCCTCTTTTTGAATCCTCCTACTCTGTCCAGGCATTTTTTTTTAAATATCAGCGAATGTCTGGAATTTTGCTTTGCCTCTGCTTTCCCACCACTTCCTGGCTTGCCCCAGCAAGTTGATGCTTGGGGCAGTGGGGGAAGGCGATTGGATGCTGGGCCCTCACATGGTCCGTTCACGGGCCTCGGCTGCAGCAGGGCTGGGTGATAGGGGAAGGGCATGGGGTTCTTTGGGGGCAGCAGGGAGCTGCATGGGCAGCAGGGCTGGGGGGGCGGGATAGGGGGCTGCAGGTGGGGACTGAGGGGCACCAGCATGGTCTGGGGACCAGGGTATCGGCATATCACTGCTCTCCCCTCCCCACACAAGCATATACCCCCTTCTTCCACAGGTGTCCTCTTCGAAACTGGAAATATGGTAACCTTAATACAAGATAAACTGATCATAAGTTTGAAGATGCTGTAACAAAAAGACAAAGTTTCTTATCTGGCTGCCATCTAGGCCCTTGAGGATCCTGACTATTTTGAGAGCTCTGTCCTCAGGCTGATCTTGGCAGCCCTGACTGCTGGGGACCTGGTCTCTTCCAAAGTCTAAGAAAAATCTCAAGACCTTACAGACAGCCCTTAAAATACCTCCAACCCAGCTCCCCTCATGAGTTTCAGAATCTTCAAAAATTTCTCCTCCCTGGGACATGAGATATTCCTCTGGCTAATAGGTCATTTTGCTTAGATGTCTTCACTATCATGTGGGTGATTTTCCAACCAGTGGCCCCTTGTGTCAGTGACTAGGAGTGGCAATTGTCCTTGCCTTAATGACGATAGCAAGAGATACTTAGCAGTTTTGCCTACTCACTTTTCCTCAAATATGGATACCCCAGTTCCCTTGATTAGTCCATGTTCAAAAATAATAAAACGACACATACAGACAGCATACTACAATCTATACAATCAAAAATGCAACAAATGGATACAATATAACATTGGCCTTGAAACAAGATCATACATACTATATCAGTGAAATCAATATAAGAAAACTTGCATGGAGCATTCATGAAGTATCAAGATTTGGTGAGGTTTGTGACATTAACTTTTGAAATATAATGCATTATCTCACTTGTGGTAATAGATTATAAGGATAAAAATAGTGAAGACATGTATTTCCTTATACTCTTCACAATTTTAAAATAGATTGCAACAGAGTAGATTGTAAGTCTACTGTCACATCTGCAAAAAGCATATTCAACTGAAAAATGCATTGCTATTATAGTAAAATGACCCCTAAGACAACGTTGTCAAGACTAACAAACCCCAAATCTGCCTTTTCTTCCCCCCCACCCCTGAATTTTATAAATGGATATTTATGTAATTCTTCCAGGTACCATTTTTCTAAGAAAAGGAAAAAAGAATAAAGAAAAACCACCAAGCAAAGACTTAGAAAGATAGCTAGGGGACTATGATTCAGGATTCATACTCAGTCATAATTATACGAAAACAAAGCAGTAACAGAGGAAGCAAGTGTTCTTAAAACACATTTTAACTTTACCATCTTGGAATTTTGAACACTTGGACAGCTGGGGGAAAAATAATGTATTCTAAATATTAAAATATTCCAATTTTAAGTCTCTTCTGTATCTCAAATTCACCGTCACATTTTAAACTAGGCAATTAGCAAACCAGTACTTCAAAAGACAATTACATAAACCAAATGATTAAAGTTGAATACATGGTTAATTCTGATAAATCAAATGATTTTAATATTGTTTATATTTTATGTACCCTATCCATTTTCAGAGCAGGGCCATAACAGCGTACTACATACTATATTTCCTCGTATTACCACACACCCTCAAATCAGACACATGTTTTGGTACTGCAAGGCAGAATATAGGAGGGGGAAAAAGCTTTTTTCTAGTCACGGCCAACTGTGTTACATAAAAGTCTTCCTGGAGGCACAGGTTAGGGACAGACATTCAAATCTTGAATTGATCCAACTTTTAGCAGGTTAGTCTAACCTGCCTAGGTTTAACTGGTTTGTCACAGTACAGACGCAGGCACATGCCTGAAGTTGCTCAGGCCAAAAGCCGGCACGCTAGAGCACATCCTCAGCTACAAGGAAGCTGTGTTGGTGGGCATGGCCAGTCTGGGATGAATTGGCAGAGAGGGGTTTAATTCTCTCCTCCCTGTCCCACCAACAGGGACCTGAGCTGCGTCTGCCAGGTGCTCCCCCCTCACTGCTGCAGTAGCAGGCCAACACGGCCCCTGAGGCAGGGAGGTGGGTTATTCTACCCTCTACCCCCACTGCCCCTGAAGGACCACAGCCAGATCTGCCCGCCCTGAATAAGCTCCCCTCTTGTCCCCTCTCACAAAAAAGTAATTATAAAAAGTTTGTCGCCTTCTATGAAGTGGTATGGGACTCCTCCAAATAAAAGAATGGAGGAAGCCCTGGAAAACTGCATTCTTGTTTCATTCCCTGTTCTCTGGCTCATTCCATCGCAGGGGTCAACGAGTCCATGTGACCTACTAAGGCTCAGATATCAGACAACACATTCCACAGCCAAAAAATATGTTTTTAAAGGCGTCTAACTGCGGTTTGCCATGACATACAACAGCTCCAAATCTCATTTGATATCCAACATTTATTCTGACACTTTAAATATTTAATTTTCTAATATATTCTTAAATGAGTTCCCTTTTACAGTTGTATACAGTAGTCACATAAATCCAAAACGTTATTAAAAATAAAACTAGGGTATGTGATACACTACCATCATTACAATAACCAAAGAACACGAAACCTCTACTACAAACTACTTTCCACTTGTAATAAAACCCTGGTTTTCTCCTTTTAACCCCTATTAAAAGATCAGAGGGAATGCTGACATACGAGATTTGGCAGGCACTCAAGTCATAGTGGGTACCCCATCAGACATCCCTTGTTTTTAAAAACTAGACATCAAGTAAAAATGAATCTTGGCCTGAAATCAAACCTTTACGGTAATCCACGATAATTTAACTGTTCATAAAGGAAAATGTTCAACCTTTTTTAATTTTGCTTCAGGAGAAGTGGAATGAGAAGGGAGAGTCGTTTAATACTGAAATATAGTTCAGTTAAAGAGGTTATTTCATTAGTAGATTCTTTTAATCTTATTCAGTACAACACCAAAGTTATAGACAAGAAGCACATCGGGTAATTTGTATCAATCTCTAAATTACCAATACTTCACTGCCATCTTGCTTTATATTCAAATCATTCACTTATATTATAGCTTTTTTCTTCAGTGATTTTCTTGTAGTTTCTCTCTCTTGTATCAGCAGCAAGTAATATGTGCCTGCTAATGGTTTGTTTTGTTATACTACAAAATTAAGATGGTATAAAAGCTATACAAAATATCTATAGCATATGAGGTGAAGTCAGAAACCTGCAATCCATAACAATAGCTCTTTGGTACAATAAGGGGCCTAATCCCAATGACATAACTTAACACAGCACTGGAAGAGTACCAACTTTCAAATACAGTTTCTAGTGGCAACTATTTAGGTCAGCTAAAGAAAAGCTTTTCATAATTTTCAACAGGATCACATTAATTTAACTCTGATGAAGTTCTGTTATAGAGCGCATGCTCTTAATTTATTCAATGAGCATCAGTCCCTATAAAACGGTTTCATCTTATAGCCCCTGTGCATTGCATCCAAATTTACATTATTTTCTTAGACCCCCCAATGCAGCAAACACTTTGCACATAGTTAACTATAATTACATAACTCCTTAACTGTTTGCAGTGCTGAGGTTTTATAAGCAACAGAACCTATGATAATTTGTATTGCAGTAAAACCAACAGGAGTAGTATAGGATAGCGTTTTTCAAACTCTGTTCTGTGGAAATCTAGGGTTCTGCAATAGGTTATCAGGGATCTGCAGAGACACTGGGAATAATGGTGGAGGGGGCCAGGAGGTGGTAAGCATCATTGTTGGGCTGTGCTGCCTGGCTCCATGTCAGCTCATAGGAAAGGAGCAGAGATTACTTGTCTATATGGGAACCTAACAGTAATGCTGTGCATGGGCTATAAGACTGCAGTAACTCAAGTAAGCTGTTTTGCACTTACTGGATATTTATAGAAAGCACATACTTCGAACTAGTGAAGAATAGCTAGTATGATAAACTTGAACACTAACTTAATAACGTCTCCATTTAGACTTCCCCCATTTCTCAAAAATAAATGCAAACACAGACTTGGTGAAAAATAGAGCCTGTAATTTATTAACATTCTTCAATGTTCATAAATGGTTCATTTGAAGGTAGTCTTAGAAAGACTCATCTGATTTATCCAGGGATCTTCCTTCAGTTTTGTATTAATACATTTTAAATCCTTTTTGTTTTGTATTTTTAAAAACTTATTTCACCTGATCAGTACATGGATGTTAAATTTAATTAAATTGATATTACACTGATATTAAATTGGTGCTATATCTGATCTTAAGTGTTCTACAGCAATTACTAAACTATATTTTATTTGATCATACTTTATTTTATTCACTTTTTTACTTTATGAATGGGAAAAGTTTACCACCACAAACTCTCTCATGGGGAGATATAGCAATTTGGTGCCCATCTCCTGTTAAAAGTCATGGGATTTAAGCACTCAGATCCCATTTATGGCATCAAAAAAAAAAAATCACGTTACACAACATTATTTAAAATGCAACATGCACAAGATTTATTTACATACAAAATATCACTCCGATAAATAATTTAACATGAATTAGCCACTAGAAGTAGACTGTAATATAGTTTGGTTTGCAGGAAATTTTGGTTCAATATAGAAGAATATCTAAATGTTTTATATTTGAGTACAGTCTTCATGAAGTGGTTTGTATTAAAGCTTCCATAATAAAACAAAGTCACAAGGGGTTTGGTAGATACTTTTATTTTAAAAAATCTAAGAGGTTTACATATGCTATAGAGCGTCAGACAGCTGTTTAATTAGGAAGCACAACTTATTAAAAAGCAACTTTATAAACAGGGGTCCACTTATATTGGAGAGAAACTAAACAATTTTGATACGTTAGTCATGGCATAAAGAGCACATTCCATGGATGCTTCTGGGATGTGCTTTGGGGGCTCCACCCCTTAGTGCTGATTGGCAAAGAGGTCCCCAAGGGAGGAAGAGGGATGAGGGGGTAGCTGCCATCTTGTCTGTTGCCTTTCACGTGGCCTCACTAACCAGAACCTTCCCTCTCCCAGGTAGGCTGGGAGGCTGGATTGCAGTGGCAACAAGGACCGCTGGCACCCACTGGAGAGTCAGCATTTTATTTTATTAAGTTTTTTTTTTAAAAAAATAGATCTTGCAGTTTCCTCAAAATACATGGAACCACAATGTATATAGACCCTTATTTATAAAACTAACTCTTTGAGCCAGCAGATGGTGCAAGCAAAAGATTCTGAAAGATTTCCAGGAAATAAATCATTATTTGGACATACAGACATTTTTCTAATTTTCTAATACAAACTTGGTGCAACATACAGGAGGTGATCAAATTTTTAAAATTAAAAAAAAAAAAGTGAATCATACTAGAGTTGGAAAGGAAATTGGAGATCAGCAGTAGATAAAAAAAAAAACCTGTGGTCTCAAGCCACAGGCAGCTCCCAAAGGGTTTAAATATGACTGTGAAGAAGTAGTAGTAGTTAAATAGAACCATTCTTTTTTTTAATCTTTCTCTGTTCATTTATTAATTTTCTGTTTCTAAAATGTTCTTTAGCTCCTGTTATTATCTATTTTAAGATATCATTTAGGAACAAGTTGTTATCTGAGTAGGGATTTGTGCACAATCACTGACTCTGGGACATATCTCTCTCGAAATCTTTGTGTCCCCCTCCATCCAGGCAGTTTTTTGAAATACAAACAAATGTTCAGGATTTCCTCCACTAGTCCTTTTTCAAGATGGATGCTGGTAAGTAGAAGAACTTCATTTCCTGGCTTGCCTAGCAGTGAGCATGGTGGGGATCCAAGTTTTCCATTTCCTGAGGAAAAATGCAGAAAAATGTAGTGCCGCTTGCAGCAAATGGAAGCAGCGGGCACCACGTGCATCTGCATGCACACACGTGGATGCACATGGCCAGCATACAGCCAGGCAGGGTAATGGAAGCAGCCCCAGCAGCTGGATACAGACAAGCCTATACGGAGCAGGAGCTGGACTGTCCAGGGCCCCCAGACTGGGGGGCTCTGTCTTTGTGTGTGTGGCCAGATGCTGGGGCTGCAGCAGGGCAGAGGGAGTAAGGGGGAGGCACCTGCCAATCCAACAGAGGGAGGGGGCGGGGGGCCATTTCAGGGGTAGCAGAAAGGTGTGCGGCCAGGCTGGCTGGACGATGCTGCCCAGAGAAGCTGTGGCCAGGCCTCCTGGTTCAGTGCGGGAGCCCCAGCCCAGGGCAGGGGGTGCCACAGGCCTCCCTCCCTCCTTGTTCCAGCCTGCACCAAGATCAGAGACTCACTCTACCACTGCCCACATGAGCTGGAGCTGCTGCAGTTACAGCACTCCAGTCTGAGTGGGACAGGGGCAGCTGGGGGCCCCATTCAGCAGGGCTGGAGGGAGCAGCACCAGCAAAGATGGGGGGGGCGGAGGATTGGGAGTGAGGGGCACTGGCAGGTCCAAGGGGCTGCAGGTCAGGAGCAAGGGGTACCAGCATGGCCCAGGGGGGGAGTGGGGGGAGCGACAGGGAACTGTGGATTAGGAGCGAGAGGCACCAGCAGGGCCAGGGGTCTGTGGGTCAGAAGTAAGAGTCAGCAGCAGGGATGGGGGACTGCAGGTTGGGATTGAGGGGCACCATCATAGCCCAGATGGGTGAGGGAATGTGGGTCAGGCATGGCCAGGGGGCACCAGCAGGGCCAGGGGGCTTCAGGTTGGAAGCAAAGGGTACTGGCAGGGCCAGAGGCTTGGGACTGAGGTGTCCCCCCAGCAGGTGTCCTCTTTTTTGGAACTGAAAATGTGTTACCCTAAGCAGGGAAAAACTTTGCCTACCCACCTCACCCCCATTCTCCTGTGCTCAGTGCAACCCCCTCTGCTGTGCCTGAGTCAGAAAAATCCCTAGCTACGACAGATGCCAGAATCAAAAAGCCTAATCTTAGATAGTACATCTAGGTAAAACCTTGG
>NW_017729005.1:8410912-8412620 GCF_001723915.1 Gavialis gangeticus
TTGTATAGAGGACTTCGGCTTCAGTATATCAAAATAGCTTTGCTAAAATATATTAGCATGTGTATCATTGATAAAGTTAACTTCACACACAGTGTGCAATGAAGTGTGCTACAAGATAATGAAATAAGACTTTTTAACTTGTTAAGTCATTTTCTCTATCAAGACACATTGGCGTATAAAGTCTGGGTTCACATCCTTAAGCGTATGTGCACGGAAGACACAATCCCTAGCTACGACAGATGCCAGAATCAAAAAGCCTAATCTTAGATAGTACATCTAGGTAAAACCTTGGATCCAAGGAAATCAGAGGCAAAAATACTATTGACCTTAATGGGCCTATAAAGTCACCCCTCATATTGCATAGATTTACTCTGATTATGCTATAAATCTAGGGCATATTTATCGTCCTCCTGTGCAGGAAAGTAAACATTTTCAGCCAAATTCTAATTACCTTCCTTCACTTTGAATAGTATGCGATTCCACAAATGGACCCTATCAATTTCAATGAAGTAATTTACTACTTAGCATATAAAGTCTGCATAATATGGCCATACAAATTACACAGTCTGCATATTAACCCAACTGGGAAATTTTTATAAGGAATAGAACAGGGTCACAATCTACTCTTTCCCTAAAACTATGGTACATCCTGCATAGTAAAAATAAACAACTGGATTATCAGTGCTATATACATTTAAGATGACAGGCCCATTTAATTACCAGGACAGACCCATTTTAATAACCAGTTCCAGGCATCCCATCAGTTTGGTCAAATGAATGCTATTCTCCCATTTTCAGCAGCATGTCAGGGATGGCTTAAAACAGAATTGCTTCACTTCATCGATTCCGAAACTAGCTCAAGTGAATTTAACTGAGACTGGAATTCAGAGACAGCTAAGTATGCCAGAGCGCTGACTGTCCTGTTTTGAAACTAGGAAAATATGGTCACTCTAATTTAATCTAAATATTAGTTGTTTGCAGTATGTGTGAAACCCTTTTGTAAGCATCCTGAGTGAAATGACCAGGGGTTCTGGTTCTCCCGGATAAAAAAAAAACCCAACAAATTCTCTGATGAAACCCCCAAAATCCATGATTAAAATGAAAGGCCCCACACAGACCCCTCTTCCCCCAGCTCTGCTGGTGCCCCTCACTCCCCCCCACAAACTCCCCAGCTCTGCTAGCGCACTTCACCCACCCCTTTGTTTACAGACCCCTGCCCCCAGCAGGAGGCGGCGATTGCTGCAGCATAGCAGAGCCTGGCTCCCCACCTGCCTGCTGCAGGCTCGGGGGTGGCGGGCAACTCTGTGTCACAGCACACATTCCCAAGGGGGCAGGAGGGACATGTGCCCCCCAGATCTGTGCATGGGGGAGGGGTGGGTGCACACTGCCCACCATGGGCTCAGGCTGCCACCCTGCTGCCTTCCCCTGGAACCTCTGCAGCTCAGTGGGCTTCCACTATGTAGCCCTCCCCTGGGGCCTCCACAGCCTGGCAGGTGCAACCTAGCACTGCAGGGCAGAGTGGGGCTGTGCAGGAAAGCTGCTTGCTGCTGCAAGCTCCGCACTGCCCTGGCGACATGTCTCCTGCACACGCGGCAGCAGTAAGTGGCATAACCCTGTACTGCTACACCTGCTGCTGCTGTGTGTGCAGGGGGTGCCTTGCCAGAGCAGCTCAGAGCTTGCAGCAGCAAGCAGCTTTCCTGCTCAGCCC
>NW_017729005.1:8417620-8421318 GCF_001723915.1 Gavialis gangeticus
CCCCTGCCCCACACTCAGATCTGGGGGGCACAGGTCCCCCCTACCCTCCCAGGAGTGCATGCAGTGGTGGGGAACCAGCCCTACCCCCTGCTCCCTAATGAGCTGACTGCAGCCCCATCCCACTCCCCACCAGGGCCATATGTTCATGCATTATGGCCCCATCCCTGCCTAACTTTCTCCCTCCCTCCCTGTGGGGGCCTCAGTCCTGCCCCCCTGCCCACTTACCTGAGGGAGCTGCTCTCCAAGCTGCCTGGTGGCCATGTGCATATACATGCACATGATGCCCCCTGCCTGATCACCTTCCTCCCACTCCTTCCAGCACCTTGCAGGCTGGTATTCTGCCAGCCTGGAGAGATCTCTTTGCAAAACTGCAAAAGCCATGGGTTTCTCTGCTAAAATGAGAAATTGTGTTTACCTCTGGTAAAGGGGGAAATCCACGTTTTCCTCTTTTTCTGGAGGAAACAGAAAATCCGGATCCCTGGAAGTGACACATGTTGGTTTAACTTTCAGTTCTGGTTCTTCCTTCTATCCAGAATTAATGAATACTTCATAAAAAGGAAAGTACCTCAAAAGATAAGCTTTCCTGGACCATGGGGAAAGCAGTATGAATTAATAAGGGAGATGGAGCAGAAAGGGGCGGGAGGACGTGAATATCTTTAGAAGTTTTATGTATAATTTGTTATTTTTGCCCAGGGATTGCAGAATACTGTTCTCCAAATAAACAAGCTTTATCATTCTATAAGCTTAACTCCTTGGTCTTCTGAGAACAACACAGAGGAAGGAGGGGGAGTTAATCATTTAAATGCTAGTTTCCTACATTTAATCAAAAACATTATTAATTCTGGTATATACAAACTTTTAAAGTAAAAGACTAAATTGTCATGCTTACATAATCCTGAGTTTTTCAAACTATACCCAGACTTGAGATTTAAATCCAGAAACACAGAAACTCAAATACCATTAATTAAATCGCTATATGAATGTCAACCAGAGTGTTATTTGCTAAATGTTGAAATAAAACATGCACTTTGCTGCTTGCTGCACTTTGCTGCTCTTATAATTATAAGGAGGTTAAAGGAACATGCTCCTCCACTTTCAACCCCAGCTTTTCTTTACAATATGAAGAAAAAAAGTTCCAGAGCGAGCTATATGCTTCCCTTACGAACAAAGTTATTCAAAATTTCAGCCTGTTTTGCCAGAAATTTGACTTCAGCAATAACTTTGCCTAAATCACAAGTGAGCATGTTTAATGCTAACTCCCCCAATCCCCATTTGGGTACATCACAAAGCTAAACAAAATAAACTTAAAACAAGGTACTACTGTGATATGTTTTCACAATGCTAGGAACTTTGTGCTTGTCCTTCTCAAGTACCAGGGTGGATATGGTGTAGGCAAAATTATTCAGAGCTTCTTATAGAACATTTGCTGTATGCAAAGAGTTAATTGTTAGGGTCAGATCACTTACTGTGTTGAATTTGTCTTTCCCACTTCATGGGGACCAGATGAGAAAAGTGTCCTCCTGTTCTGCTATCCATAAGGGCTGTGAACAAGCAGCTGGGATTTCTTGCTCTAAGAAACTATTGTGGCATCGTGATTCTCCTAACAAGTTCTGGTGAGTTTATTCTGTCACAAATATGACAGTATCGGTGTACTGATGGTAGCCAGAGGAGGGCAGGAAGGGAGGGAAACTTCTCCCCATAGTATGAAAAGCTACAAACAGCTGTACCATTTTGAAAGACTGTCAAACTAAGAAGGAATTTGAAATATTTGGCAGTCTCTTCTCAAGACAGATCCAAATTAGAGGAGGAGGTTTCTGTTTTGCAACATTCAAGATGTAAGGTGCAATGGCTGGTATAAAAATGAAAGATTTCAGCACTCAAACTGTGCTATAATCAAATGTGTGCTACTATATGTTGCAGCTGCAATTCATTTAAATAAAATGTTTACAAATAAATTTGTCATGTTACAGAGAATTAATTCATGGTAGCACTATTTCTTAAAACATCACACTGTATTGCAGCCTTGGCTGAAATGCACCACATCACTCTTCCCACCACAAAGCACTTAGAAATCAAAATACAAACTGTATACAATTTATAAAATACAATTTCATATTGTACTAAATTATTTTAAATAGAATTTTAATGCTATTACCCTATGCTGCCTCCTACTCCATTCATCACAGTTACTAGGAATAAAAAAAATTTAGAGATGCTCTTTCAGAAACAAAAGCAATGGTTGCAGACTTCTGTCTGGTTGTGAACTGGATAAAGGGAGAAACAATTCCTTTTTGCTTAGTCTTGAGAAGTAGTGTACTACTTGTGAAAAAACATATACATATTACTCTAAAATATTAAAAAAGGACAGGTTGTCTTCTGACAAGCTTAGTTGGTGTATGAGATGACAGATACAGACCGAGCATAGAAAATGTGGAACTAACACCAAATCATGCCAAGAAAAACTTGGACAATTATTTATGTATTTTAGGGTCTTAAAGTACATTTATTTCTATCTAACTGAGAGGCTATATATCAAAAATTTGTACTGTCTGCTGCTTTTATCAGCCAGCAGGAAACCAAAGTAAAATAAAATAAAAGCCATCAAGGAAGCCACATCTGGAATTTTGGATATGCAAACACTGTTTAAATATTTGGCAAAAATTCTTGAGTAATATTTTCTATAAAGGTCACGATCATCTTAGCAAGTAACCAAAGACAGATTTAGCTAACCTCCCCCTCCCAACATAAGCTAGATACAAATATTCAAAAAGCCCAAGGCAATATTTTCTAAGTTAAACCATTTTCTGTAATTAGCATAGTTTAGATCATTAATGAACCAAACACCTATTTGCCCCTTGGTTGGGGAAGGCAAATCTGAGACCAAGTTCTGCCTGTTTTTAAACCAGTGTATGTGTACTGACCTTCCATGCTGTTATGGGTATAGACCAGTTTCCAATCACTTATACAGGGAAAAATGTAATATCTGTACTTGGCCAAAGTCTCCAACTTCCCTTCAATGGCACTTCCATATGCTAAACTCACCTTGATTTATTTCTGGCTTACAAGTATCTATTTTTTTCCAATGATTACCACACCGAAACTATATTCAAATACAAAGTCCTGGACTCTAACTTGAGAAACAACAGTTATAGCAAAAACAGTCTTGAAATTTTATCTACATATATTTGAAAACCAAGCATCTCTGTGATGGTCATACTCTTTTTTGATAAGTGTCAGGCAATTCGCTGCTTAATAAGCAAAGAGTGGCAAGAGTCAATGTTCATAAAACCCAGAGTCAAATTAAAGTTGCCTGTTCTTCTATGTAGTTCACAAAAGCAGCACTGTATTGAGGTCAGCTCCATTTTTAAAGTTTACCCTGAGAATCTAATTGGACTTTACTAGTGACTCTTGTCCATTCAGTTAATAGGTCACCTTTCGGCAATTATATAATGCATCTTTATAATAGCTAATATACACAATTTACAATTAAAAGATAAATTATGATTGAAGTCACACACTTACAATTTCATAGACTTCATTCTAAAACATTTCCATTTAGCACCATAATAGAAGGAGCTACTACAAAGCTATCAGAGAGTATATATTTCATATACCACTTAAAACTTGCTCTTAGATGTCAAGTCACATATTCATAAAATGAAGCCTGATTTCTAGAAGAGCTGAGTGCCAACAAATCC